>NW_027468014.1:0-27500 GCF_965363235.1 Mytilus galloprovincialis
ATATTTGTTAAACATGCTGGTTAAACACGTTTGATAGGCTCAATTAAAACAAGCGAAAAAAAGAGACCTTGAATCCCGTATCAAACACATGAAACGGAAACATTGATTGATTGATTGATTGATTGATTAAACACGTTGGCTGGTTAACACACGTTGGATAGGCTCAATTTAAACAAGCGAGACAAAAAAACATCTTGGATCCCGTATCTAACACATGAAACGGAAACATGCATTGATTGATTGATTGATTGGTTGGGTGGTTGGGTGGTTGATTCAACATGTCGGTTAAACACGTTGGTT
Organism: Mytilus galloprovincialis; assembly: GCF_965363235.1. Classification (NCBI taxonomy): domain Eukaryota; kingdom Metazoa; phylum Mollusca; class Bivalvia; order Mytilida; family Mytilidae; genus Mytilus; species Mytilus galloprovincialis. Next base: position 301 of record NW_027468014.1, read on the forward strand.
AAACACGTTGGCTGGTTAAACACGTTAGATAGGCTCAATTTAAACGAGCGAAAAAAACAATCTTGGATCCCGTATTTAACACATGAAACGGAAACATGCATTGATTGATTGATTGATTGGTTGGGTGGTTGGTTGGTTAAACATGTTGGTTAAACACGTTGGTTAAACACGTTGGCTGGTTAAACACGTTAGATAGGCTCAATTTAAACGAGCGAAAAAAAACATCTTGGATCCCGTATTTAACACATGAAACGGAAACATGCATTGATTGATTGATTGATTGGTTGGTTGGTTGGTTGGTTGGTTAAACACGTTGGTTAAACACGTTGGTTAAACACGTTAGTTAAACATATTTGTTAAACATGCTGGTTAAACACGTTTGATAGGCTCAATTAAAACAAGCGAAAAAAGAGACCTTGAATCCCGTATCAAACACATGAAACGGAAACATTGATTGATTGATTGATTGATTGATTAAACACGTTGGCTGGTTAACACACGTTGGATAGGCTCAATTTAAACAAGCGAGACAAAAAAACATCTTGGATCCCGTATTTAACACATGAAACGGAAACATGCATTGATTGATTGATTGATTGGTTGGGTGGTTGGTTGGTTGATTCAACATGTCGGTTAAACACGTTGGTTAAACACGTTGGCTGGTTAAACACGTTAGATAGGCTCAATTTAAACGAGCGAAAAAAACCATCTTGGATCCCGTATTTAACACATGAAACGGAAACATGCATTGATTGATTGATTGATTGGTTGGGTGGTTGGTTGGTTAAACATGTTGGTTAAACACGTTGGTTAAACACGTTGGCTGGTTAAACACGTTAGATAGGCTCAATTTAAACGAGCGAAAAAAAACATCTTGGATCCCGTATTTAACACATGAAACGGAAACATGCATTGATTGATTGATTGATTGGTTGGTTGGTTGGTTGGTTGGTTAAACACGTTGGTTAAACACGTTAGTTAAACATATTTGTTAAACATGTTGGTTAAACACGTTTGATAGGCTCAATTAAAACAAGCGAAAAAAAGAGACCTTGAATCCCGTATCAAACACATGAAACGGAAACATTGATTGATTGATTGATTGATTGATTAAACACGTTGGCTGGTTAACACACGTTGGATAGGCTCAATTTAAACAAGCGAGACAAAAAAACATCTTGGATCCCGTATTTAACACATGAAACGGAAACATGCATTGATTGATTGATTGATTGGTTGGGTGGTTGGTTGGTTGATTCAACATGTCGGTTAAACACGTTGGTTAAACACGTTGACTGGTTAAACACGTTAGATAGGCTCAATTTAAACGAGCGAAAAAAACCATCTTGGATCCCGTATTTAACACATGAAACGGAAACATGCATTGATTGATTGATTGATTGGTTGGGTGGTTGGTTGGTTAAACATGTTGGTTAAACACGTTGGTTAAACACGTTGGCTGGTTAAACACGTTAGATAGGCTCAATTTAAACGAGCGAAAAAAAACATCTTGGATCCCGTATTTAACACATGAAACGGAAACATGCATTGATTGATTGATTGATTGGTTGGTTGGTTGGTTGGTTGGTTAAACACGTTGGTTAAACACGTTAGTTAAACATATTTGTTAAACATGTTGGTTAAACACGTTTGATAGGCTCAATTAAAACAAGCGAAAAAAAGAGACCTTGAATCCCGTATCAAACACATGAAACGGAAACATTGATTGATTGATTGATTGATTGATTAAACACGTTGGCTGGTTAACACACGTTGGATAGGCTCAATTAAAACAAGCGAGACAAAAAAACATCTTGGATCCCGTATTTAACACATGAAACGGAAACATGCATTGATTGATTGATTGATTGGTTGGGTGGTTGGTTGGTTGATTCAACATGTCGGTTAAACACGTTGGTTAAACACGTTGACTGGTTAAACACGTTAGATAGGCTCAATTTAAACGAGCGAAAAAAACCATCTTGGATCCCGTATTTAACACATGAAACGGAAACATGCATTGATTGATTGATTGATTGGTTGGGTGGTTGGTTGGTTAAACATGTTGGTTAAACACGTTGGTTAAACACGTTGGCTGGTTAAACACGTTAGATAGGCTCAATTTAAACGAGCGAAAAAAAACATCTTGGATCCCGTATTTAACACATGAAACGGAAACATGCATTGATTGATTGATTGATTGGTTGGTTGGTTGGTTGATTGGTTAAACACGTTGGTTAAACACGTTAGTTAAACATATTTGTTAAACATGCTGGTTAAACACGTTTGATAGGCTCAATTAAAACAAGCGAAAAAAAGAGACCTTGAATCCCGTATCAAACAGATGAAACGGAAACATTGATTGATTGATTGATTGATTGATTAAACACGTTGGCTGGTTAACACACGTTGGATAGGCTCAATTTAAACAAGCGAGACAAAAAAACATCTTGGATCCCGTATTTAACACATGAAACGAAAACATGCATTGATTGATTGATTGATTGGTTGGGTGGTTGGTTGGTTGATTCAACATGTCGGTTAAACACGTTGGTTAAACACGTTGGCTGGTTAAACACGTTAGATAGGCTCAATTTAAACGAGCGAAAAAAACCATCTTGGATCCCGTATTTAACACATGAAACGGAAACATGCATTGATTGATTGATTGATTGGTTGGGTGGTTGGTTGGTTAAACATGTTGGTTAAACACGTTGGTTAAACACGTTGGCTGGTTAAACACGTTAGATAGGCTCAATTTAAACGAGCGAAAAAAAAACATCTTGGATCCCGTATTTAACACATGAAACGGAAACATGCATTGATTGATTGATTGATTGGTTGGTTGGTTGGTTGGTTGGTTAAACACGTTGGTTAAACACGTTGGTTAAACACGTTAGTTAAACATATTTGTTAAACATGCTGGTTAAACACGTTTGATAGGCTCAATTAAAACAAGCGAAAAAAAGAGACCTTGAATCCCGTATCAAACACATGAAACGGAAACATTGATTGATTGATTGATTGATTGATTAAACACGTTGGCTGGTTAACACACGTTGGATAGGCTCAATTTAAACAAGCGAGACAAAAAAACATCTTGGATCCCGTATCTAACACATGAAACGGAAACATGCATTGATTGATTGATTGATTGGTTGGGTGGTTGGGTGGTTGATTCAACATGTCGGTTAAACACGTTGGTTAAACACGTTGGCTGGTTAAACACGTTAGATAGGCTCAATTTAAACGAGCGAAAAAAACAATCTTGGATCCCGTATTTAACACATGAAACGGAAACATGCATTGATTGATTGATTGATTGGTTGGGTGGTTGGTTGGTTAAACATGTTGGTTAAACACGTTGGTTAAACACGTTGGCTGGTTAAACACGTTAGATAGGCTCAATTTAAACGAGCGAAAAAAAACATCTTGGATCCCGTATTTAACACATGAAACGGAAACATGCATTGATTGATTGATTGATTGGTTGGTTGGTTGGTTGGTTGGTTAAACACGTTGGTTAAACACGTTGGTTAAACACGTTAGTTAAACATATTTGTTAAACATGCTGGTTAAACACGTTTGATAGGCTCAATTAAAACAAGCGAAAAAAAGAGACCTTGAATCCCGTATCAAACACATGAAACGGAAACATTGATTGATTGATTGATTGATTGATTAAACACGTTGGCTGGTTAACACACGTTGGATAGGCTCAATTTAAACAAGCGAGACAAAAAAACATCTTGGATCCCGTATTTAACACATGAAACGGAAACATGCATTGATTGATTGATTGATTGGTTGGGTGGTTGGTTGGTTGATTCAACATGTCGGTTAAACACGTTGGTTAAACACGTTGGCTGGTTAAACACGTTAGATAGGCTCAATTTAAACGAGCGAAAAAAACCATCTTGGATCCCGTATTTAACACATGAAACGGAAACATGCATTGATTGATTGATTGATTGGTTGGGTGGTTGGTTGGTTAAACATGTTGGTTAAACACGTTGGTTAAACACGTTGGCTGGTTAAACACGTTAGATAGGCTCAATTTAAACGAGCGAAAAAAAAAACATCTTGGATCCCGTATTTAACACATGAAACGGAAACATGCATTGATTGATTGATTGATTGGTTGGTTGGTTGGTTGGTTGGTTAAACACGTTGGTTAAACACGTTGGTTAAACACGTTAGTTAAACATATTTGTTAAACATGCTGGTTAAACACGTTTGATAGGCTCAATTAAAACAAGCGAAAAAAAGAGACCTTGAATCCCGTATCAAACACATGAAACGGAAACATTGATTGATTGATTGATTGATTGATTAAACACGTTGGCTGGTTAACACACGTTGGATAGGCTCAATTTAAACAAGCGAGACAAAAAAACATCTTGGATCCCGTATTTAACACATGAAACGGAAACATGCATTGATTGATTGATTGATTGGTTGGGTGGTTGGTTGGTTGATTCAACATGTCGGTTAAACACGTTGGTTAAACACGTTGGCTGGTTAAACACGTTAGATAGGCTCAATTTAAACGAGCGAAAAAAACCATCTTGGATCCCGTATTTAACACATGAAACGGAAACATGCATTGATTGATTGATTGATTGGTTGGGTGGTTGGTTGGTTAAACATGTTGGTTAAACACGTTGGTTAAACACGTTGGCTGGTTAAACACGTTAGATAGGCTCAATTTAAACGAGCGAAAAAAAACATCTTGGATCCCGTATTTAACACATGAAACGGAAACATGCATTGATTGATTGATTGATTGGTTGGTTGGTTGGTTGGTTGGTTAAACACGTTGGTTAAACACGTTGGTTAAACACGTTAGTTAAACATATTTGTTAAACATGCTGGTTAAACACGTTTGATAGGCTCAATTAAAACAAGCGAAAAAAAGAGACCTTGAATCCCGTATCAAACACATGAAACGGAAACATTGATTGATTGATTGATTGATTGATTAAACACGTTGGCTGGTTAACACACGTTGGATAGGCTCAATTTAAACAAGCGAGACAAAAAAACATCTTGGATCCCGTATTTAACACATGAAACGGAAACATGCATTGATTGATTGATTGATTGGTTGGGTGGTTGGGTGGTTGATTCAACATGTCGGTTAAACACGTTGGTTAAACACGTTGGCTGGTTAAACACGTTAGATAGGCTCAATTTAAACGAGCGAAAAAAACCATCTTGGATCCCGTATTTAACACATGAAACGGAAACATGCATTGATTGATTGATTGATTGGTTGGGTGGTTGGTTGGTTAAACATGTTGGTTAAACACGTTGGTTAAACACGTTGGCTGGCTAAACACGTTAGATAGGCTCAATTTAAACGAGCGAAAAAAAACATCTTGGATCCCGTATTTAACACATGAAACGGAAACATGCATTGATTGATTGATTGATTGGTTGGTTGGTTGGTTGGTTGGTTAAACACGTTGGTTAAACACGTTGGTTAAACACGTTAGTTAAACATATTTGTTAAACATGCTGGTTAAACACGTTTGATAGGCTCAATTAAAACAAGCGAAAAAAAGAGACCTTGAATCCCGTATCAAACACATGAAACGGAAACATTGATTGATTGATTGATTGATTGATTAAACACGTTGGCTGGTTAACACACGTTGGATAGGCTCAATTTAAACAAGCGAGACAAAAAAACATCTTGGATCCCGTATTTAACACATGAAACGGAAACATGCATTGATTGATTGATTGATTGGTTGGGTGGTTGGGTGGTTGATTCAACATGTCGGTTAAACACGTTGGTTAAACACGTTGGCTGGTTAAACACGTTAGATAGGCTCAATTTAAACGAGCGAAAAAAACCATCTTGGATCCCGTATTTAACACATGAAACGGAAACATGCATTGATTGATTGATTGATTGGTTGGGTGGTTGGTTGGTTAAACATGTTGGTTAAACACGTTGGTTAAACACGTTGGCTGGCTAAACACGTTAGATAGGCTCAATTTAAACGAGCGAAAAAAAACATCTTGGATCCCGTATTTAACACATGAAACGGAAACATGCATTGATTGATTGATTGATTGGTTGGTTGGTTGGTTGGTTGGTTAAACACGTTGGTTAAACACGTTGGTTAAACACGTTAGTTAAACATATTTGTTAAACATGCTGGTTAAACACGTTTGATAGGCTCAATTAAAACAAGCGAAAAAAAGAGACCTTGAATCCCGTATCAAACACATGAAACGGAAACATTGATTGATTGATTGATTGATTGATTAAACACGTTGGCTGGTTAACACACGTTGGATAGGCTCAATTTAAACAAGCGAGACAAAAAAACATCTTGGATCCCGTATTTAACACATGAAACGGAAACATGCATTGATTGATTGATTGATTGGTTGGGTGGTTGGTTGGTTAAACATGTTGGTTAAACACGTTGGTTAAACACGTTGGCTGGTTAAACACGTTAGATAGGCTCAATTTAAACGAGCGAAAAAAAAACATCTTGGATCCCGTATTTAACACATGAAACGGAAACATGCATTGATTGATTGATTGATTGGTTGGTTGGTTGGTTGGTTGGTTAAACACGTTGGTTAAACACGTTGGTTAAACACGTTAGTTAAACATATTTGTTAAACATGCTGGTTAAACACGTTTGATAGGCTCAATTAAAACAAGCGAAAAAAAGAGACCTTGAATCCCGTATCAAACACATGAAACGGAAACATTGATTGATTGATTGATTGATTGATTGATTAAACACGTTGGCTGGTTAACACACGTTGGATAGGCTCAATTTAAACAAGCGAGACAAAAAAACATCTTGGATCCCGTATTTAACACATGAAACGGAAACATGCATTGATTGATTGATTGATTGGTTGGGTGGTTGGGTGGTTGATTCAACATGTCGGTTAAACACGTTGGTTAAACACGTTGGCTGGTTAAACACGTTAGATAGGCTCAATTTAAACGAGCGAAAAAAACCATCTTGGATCCCGTATTTAACACATGAAACGGAAACATGCATTGATTGATTGATTGATTGGTTGGGTGGTTGGTTGGTTAAACATGTTGGTTAAACACGTTGGTTAAACACGTTGGCTGGTTAAACACGTTAGATAGGCTCAATTTAAACGAGCGAAAAAAAACATCTTGGATCCCGTATTTAACACATGAAACGGAAACATGCATTGATTGATTGATTGATTGGTTGGTTGGTTGGTTGGTTGGTTAAACACGTTGGTTAAACACGTTGGTTAAACACGTTAGTTAAACATATTTGTTAAACATGCTGGTTAAACACGTTTGATAGGCTCAATTAAAACAAGCGAAAAAAAGAGACCTTGAATCCCGTATCAAACACATGAAACGGAAACATTGATTGATTGATTGATTGATTGATTAAACACGTTGGCTGGTTAACACACGTTGGATAGGCTCAATTTAAACAAGCGAGACAAAAAAACATCTTGGATCCCGTATTTAACACATGAAACGGAAACATGCATTGATTGATTGATTGATTGGTTGGGTGGTTGGTTGGTTGATTCAACATGTCGGTTAAACACGTTGGTTAAACACGTTAGATAGGCTCAATTTAAACGAGCGAAAAAAAAACATCTTGGATCCCGTATTTAACACATGAAACGGAAACATGCATTGATTGATTGATTGATTGGTTGGTTGGTTGGTTGGTTGGTTAAACACGTTGGTTAAACACGTTGGTTAAACACGTTAGTTAAACATATTTGTTAAACATGCTGGTTAAACACGTTTGATAGGCTCAATTAAAACAAGCGAAAAAAAGAGACCTTGAATCCCGTATCAAACACATGAAACGGAAACATTGATTGATTGATTGATTGATTGATTAAACACGTTGGCTGGTTAACACACGTTGGATAGGCTCAATTTAAACAAGCGAGACAAAAAAACATCTTGGATCCCGTATCTAACACATGAAACGGAAACATGCATTGATTGATTGATTGATTGGTTGGGTGGTTGGGTGGTTGATTCAACATGTCGGTTAAACACGTTGGTTAAACACGTTGGCTGGTTAAACACGTTAGATAGGCTCAATTTAAACGAGCGAAAAAAACAATCTTGGATCCCGTATTTAACACATGAAACGGAAACATGCATTGATTGATTGATTGATTGGTTGGGTGGTTGGTTGGTTAAACATGTTGGTTAAACACGTTGGTTAAACACGTTGGCTGGTTAAACACGTTAGATAGGCTCAATTTAAACGAGCGAAAAAAAACATCTTGGATCCCGTATTTAACACATGAAACGGAAACATGCATTGATTGATTGATTGATTGGTTGGTTGGTTGGTTGGTTGGTTAAACACGTTGGTTAAACACGTTGGTTAAACACGTTAGTTAAACATATTTGTGAAACATGCTGGTTAAACACGTTTGATAGGCTCAATTAAAACAAGCGAAAAAAGAGACCTTGAATCCCGTATCAAACACATGAAACGGAAACATTGATTGATTGATTGATTGATTGATTAAACACGTTGGCTGGTTAACACACGTTGGATAGGCTCAATTTAAACAAGCGAGACAAAAAAACATCTTGGATCCCGTATTTAACACATGAAACGGAAACATGCATTGATTGATTGATTGATTGGTTGGGTGGTTGGTTGGTTGATTCAACATGTCGGTTAAACACGTTGGTTAAACACGTTGGCTGGTTAAACACGTTAGATAGGCTCAATTTAAACGAGCGAAAAAAACCATCTTGGATCCCGTATTTAACACATGAAACGGAAACATGCATTGATTGATTGATTGATTGGTTGGGTGGTTGGTTGGTTAAACATGTTGGTTAAACACGTTGGTTAAACACGTTGGCTGGTTAAACACGTTAGATAGGCTCAATTTAAACGAGCGAAAAAAAACATCTTGGATCCCGTATTTAACACATGAAACGGAAACATGCATTGATTGATTGATTGATTGGTTGGTTGGTTGGTTGGTTGGTTAAACACGTTGGTTAAACACGTTAGTTAAACATATTTGTTAAACATGTTGGTTAAACACGTTTGATAGGCTCAATTAAAACAAGCGAAAAAAAGAGACCTTGAATCCCGTATCAAACACATGAAACGGAAACATTGATTGATTGATTGATTGATTGATTAAACACGTTGGCTGGTTAACACACGTTGGATAGGCTCAATTTAAACAAGCGAGACAAAAAAACATCTTGGATCCCGTATTTAACACATGAAACGGAAACATGCATTGATTGATTGATTGATTGGTTGGGTGGTTGGTTGGTTGATTCAACATGTCGGTTAAACACGTTGGTTAAACACGTTGACTGGTTAAACACGTTAGATAGGCTCAATTTAAACGAGCGAAAAAAACCATCTTGGATCCCGTATTTAACACATGAAACGGAAACATGCATTGATTGATTGATTGATTGGTTGGGTGGTTGGTTGGTTAAACATGTTGGTTAAACACGTTGGTTAAACACGTTGGCTGGTTAAACACGTTAGATAGGCTCAATTTAAACGAGCGAAAAAAAACATCTTGGATCCCGTATTTAACACATGAAACGGAAACATGCATTGATTGATTGATTGATTGGTTGGTTGGTTGGTTGGTTGGTTAAACACGTTGGTTAAACACGTTAGTTAAACATATTTGTTAAACATGTTGGTTAAACACGTTTGATAGGCTCAATTAAAACAAGCGAAAAAAAGAGACCTTGAATCCCGTATCAAACACATGAAACGGAAACATTGATTGATTGATTGATTGATTGATTAAACACGTTGGCTGGTTAACACACGTTGGATAGGCTCAATTAAAACAAGCGAGACAAAAAAACATCTTGGATCCCGTATTTAACACATGAAACGGAAACATGCATTGATTGATTGATTGATTGGTTGGGTGGTTGGTTGGTTGATTCAACATGTCGGTTAAACACGTTGGTTAAACACGTTGACTGGTTAAACACGTTAGATAGGCTCAATTTAAACGAGCGAAAAAAACCATCTTGGATCCCGTATTTAACACATGAAACGGAAACATGCATTGATTGATTGATTGATTGGTTGGGTGGTTGGTTGGTTAAACATGTTGGTTAAACACGTTGGTTAAACACGTTGGCTGGTTAAACACGTTAGATAGGCTCAATTTAAACGAGCGAAAAAAAACATCTTGGATCCCGTATTTAACACATGAAACGGAAACATGCATTGATTGATTGATTGATTGGTTGGTTGGTTGGTTGGTTGGTTAAACACGTTGGTTAAACACGTTAGTTAAACATATTTGTTAAACATGCTGGTTAAACACGTTTGATAGGCTCAATTAAAACAAGCGAAAAAAAGAGACCTTGAATCCCGTATCAAACAGATGAAACGGAAACATTGATTGATTGATTGATTGATTGATTAAACACGTTGGCTGGTTAACACACGTTGGATAGGCTCAATTTAAACAAGCGAGACAAAAAAACATCTTGGATCCCGTATTTAACACATGAAACGAAAACATGCATTGATTGATTGATTGATTGGTTGGGTGGTTGGTTGGTTGATTCAACATGTCGGTTAAACACGTTGGTTAAACACGTTGGCTGGTTAAACACGTTAGATAGGCTCAATTTAAACGAGCGAAAAAAACCATCTTGGATCCCGTATTTAACACATGAAACGGAAACATGCATTGATTGATTGATTGATTGGTTGGGTGGTTGGTTGGTTAAACATGTTGGTTAAACACGTTGGTTAAACACGTTGGCTGGTTAAACACGTTAGATAGGCTCAATTTAAACGAGCGAAAAAAAAACATCTTGGATCCCGTATTTAACACATGAAACGGAAACATGCATTGATTGATTGATTGATTGGTTGGTTGGTTGGTTGGTTGGTTAAACACGTTGGTTAAACACGTTGGTTAAACACGTTAGTTAAACATATTTGTTAAACATGCTGGTTAAACACGTTTGATAGGCTCAATTAAAACAAGCGAAAAAAAGAGACCTTGAATCCCGTATCAAACACATGAAACGGAAACATTGATTGATTGATTGATTGATTGATTAAACACGTTGGCTGGTTAACACACGTTGGATAGGCTCAATTTAAACAAGCGAGACAAAAAAACATCTTGGATCCCGTATCTAACACATGAAACGGAAACATGCATTGATTGATTGATTGATTGGTTGGGTGGTTGGGTGGTTGATTCAACATGTCGGTTAAACACGTTGGTTAAACACGTTGGCTGGTTAAACACGTTAGATAGGCTCAATTTAAACGAGCGAAAAAAACAATCTTGGATCCCGTATTTAACACATGAAACGGAAACATGCATTGATTGATTGATTGATTGGTTGGGTGGTTGGTTGGTTAAACATGTTGGTTAAACACGTTGGTTAAACACGTTGGCTGGTTAAACACGTTAGATAGGCTCAATTTAAACGAGCGAAAAAAAACATCTTGGATCCCGTATTTAACACATGAAACGGAAACATGCATTGATTGATTGATTGATTGGTTGGTTGGTTGGTTGGTTGGTTAAACACGTTGGTTAAACACGTTGGTTAAACACGTTAGTTAAACATATTTGTTAAACATGCTGGTTAAACACGTTTGATAGGCTCAATTAAAACAAGCGAAAAAAAGAGACCTTGAATCCCGTATCAAACACATGAAACGGAAACATTGATTGATTGATTGATTGATTGATTAAACACGTTGGCTGGTTAACACACGTTGGATAGGCTCAATTTAAACAAGCGAGACAAAAAAACATCTTGGATCCCGTATTTAACACATGAAACGGAAACATGCATTGATTGATTGATTGATTGGTTGGGTGGTTGGTTGGTTGATTCAACATGTCGGTTAAACACGTTGGTTAAACACGTTGGCTGGTTAAACACGTTAGATAGGCTCAATTTAAACGAGCGAAAAAAACCATCTTGGATCCCGTATTTAACACATGAAACGGAAACATGCATTGATTGATTGATTGATTGGTTGGGTGGTTGGTTGGTTAAACATGTTGGTTAAACACGTTGGTTAAACACGTTGGCTGGTTAAACACGTTAGATAGGCTCAATTTAAACGAGCGAAAAAAAAAACATCTTGGATCCCGTATTTAACACATGAAACGGAAACATGCATTGATTGATTGATTGATTGGTTGGTTGGTTGGTTGGTTAAACACGTTGGTTAAACACGTTGGTTAAACACGTTAGTTAAACATATTTGTTAAACATGCTGGTTAAACACGTTTGATAGGCTCAATTAAAACAAGCGAAAAAAAGAGACCTTGAATCCCGTATCAAACACATGAAACGGAAACATTGATTGATTGATTGATTGATTGATTAAACACGTTGGCTGGTTAACACACGTTGGATAGGCTCAATTTAAACAAGCGAGACAAAAAAACATCTTGGATCCCGTATTTAACACATGAAACGGAAACATGCATTGATTGATTGATTGATTGGTTGGGTGGTTGGTTGGTTGATTCAACATGTCGGTTAAACACGTTGGTTAAACACGTTGGCTGGTTAAACACGTTAGATAGGCTCAATTTAAACGAGCGAAAAAAACCATCTTGGATCCCGTATTTAACACATGAAACGGAAACATGCATTGATTGATTGATTGATTGGTTGGGTGGTTGGTTGGTTAAACATGTTGGTTAAACACGTTGGTTAAACACGTTGGCTGGTTAAACACGTTAGATAGGCTCAATTTAAACGAGCGAAAAAAAACATCTTGGATCCCGTATTTAACACATGAAACGGAAACATGCATTGATTGATTGATTGATTGGTTGGTTGGTTGGTTGGTTGGTTAAACACGTTGGTTAAACACGTTGGTTAAACACGTTAGTTAAACATATTTGTTAAACATGCTGGTTAAACACGTTTGATAGGCTCAATTAAAACAAGCGAAAAAAAGAGACCTTGAATCCCGTATCAAACACATGAAACGGAAACATTGATTGATTGATTGATTGATTGATTAAACACGTTGGCTGGTTAACACACGTTGGATAGGCTCAATTTAAACAAGCGAGACAAAAAAACATCTTGGATCCCGTATTTAACACATGAAACGGAAACATGCATTGATTGATTGATTGATTGGTTGGGTGGTTGGGTGGTTGATTCAACATGTCGGTTAAACACGTTGGTTAAACACGTTGGCTGGTTAAACACGTTAGATAGGCTCAATTTAAACGAGCGAAAAAAACCATCTTGGATCCCGTATTTAACACATGAAACGGAAACATGCATTGATTGATTGATTGATTGGTTGGGTGGTTGGTTGGTTAAACATGTTGGTTAAACACGTTGGTTAAACACGTTGGCTGGCTAAACACGTTAGATAGGCTCAATTTAAACGAGCGAAAAAAAACATCTTGGATCCCGTATTTAACACATGAAACGGAAACATGCATTGATTGATTGATTGATTGGTTGGTTGGTTGGTTGGTTGGTTGGTTAAACACGTTGGTTAAACACGTTGGTTAAACACGTTAGTTAAACATATTTGTTAAACATGCTGGTTAAACACGTTTGATAGGCTCAATTAAAACAAGCGAAAAAAAGAGACCTTGAATCCCGTATCAAACACATGAAACGGAAACATTGATTGATTGATTGATTGATTGATTAAACACGTTGGCTGGTTAACACACGTTGGATAGGCTCAATTTAAACAAGCGAGACAAAAAAACATCTTGGATCCCGTATTTAACACATGAAACGGAAACATGCATTGATTGATTGATTGATTGGTTGGGTGGTTGGTTGGTTAAACATGTTGGTTAAACACGTTGGTTAAACACGTTGGCTGGTTAAACACGTTAGATAGGCTCAATTTAAACGAGCGAAAAAAAACATCTTGGATCCCGTATTTAACACATGAAACGGAAACATGCATTGATTGATTGATTGATTGGTTGGTTGGTTGGTTGGTTGGTTAAACACGTTGGTTAAACACGTTGGTTAAACACGTTAGTTAAACATATTTGTTAAACATGCTGGTTAAACACGTTTGATAGGCTCAATTAAAACAAGCGAAAAAAAGAGACCTTGAATCCCGTATCAAACACATGAAACGGAAACATTGATTGATTGATTGATTGATTGATTGATTAACACGTTGGCTGGTTAACACACGTTGGATAGGCTCAATTTAAACAAGCGAGACAAAAAAACATCTTGGATCCCGTATCTAACACATGAAACGGAAACATGCATTGATTGATTGATTGATTGGTTGGGTGGTTGGGTGGTTGATTCAACATGTCGGTTAAACACGTTGGTTAAACACGTTGGCTGGTTAAACACGTTAGATAGGCTCAATTTAAACGAGCGAAAAAAACAATCTTGGATCCCGTATTTAACACATGAAACGGAAACATGCATTGATTGATTGATTGATTGGTTGGGTGGTTGGTTGGTTAAACATGTTGGTTAAACACGTTGGTTAAACACGTTGGCTGGTTAAACACGTTAGATAGGCTCAATTTAAACGAGCGAAAAAAAACATCTTGGATCCCGTATTTAACACATGAAACGGAAACATGCATTGATTGATTGATTGATTGGTTGGTTGGTTGGTTGGTTGGTTAAACACGTTGGTTAAACACGTTGGTTAAACACGTTAGTTAAACATATTTGTTAAACATGCTGGTTAAACACGTTTGATAGGCTCAATTAAAACAAGCGAAAAAAGAGACCTTGAATCCCGTATCAAACACATGAAACGGAAACATTGATTGATTGATTGATTGATTGATTAAACACGTTGGCTGGTTAACACACGTTGGATAGGCTCAATTTAAACAAGCGAGACAAAAAAACATCTTGGATCCCGTATTTAACACATGAAACGGAAACATGCATTGATTGATTGATTGATTGGTTGGGTGGTTGGTTGGTTGATTCAACATGTCGGTTAAACACGTTGGTTAAACACGTTGGCTGGTTAAACACGTTAGATAGGCTCAATTTAAACGAGCGAAAAAAACCATCTTGGATCCCGTATTTAACACATGAAACGGAAACATGCATTGATTGATTGATTGATTGGTTGGGTGGTTGGTTGGTTAAACATGTTGGTTAAACACGTTGGTTAAACACGTTGGCTGGTTAAACACGTTAGATAGGCTCAATTTAAACGAGCGAAAAAAAACATCTTGGATCCCGTATTTAACACATGAAACGGAAACATGCATTGATTGATTGATTGATTGGTTGGTTGGTTGGTTGGTTGGTTAAACACGTTGGTTAAACACGTTAGTTAAACATATTTGTTAAACATGTTGGTTAAACACGTTTGATAGGCTCAATTAAAACAAGCGAAAAAAAGAGACCTTGAATCCCGTATCAAACACATGAAACGGAAACATTGATTGATTGATTGATTGATTGATTAAACACGTTGGCTGGTTAACACACGTTGGATAGGCTCAATTTAAACAAGCGAGACAAAAAAACATCTTGGATCCCGTATTTAACACATGAAACGGAAACATGCATTGATTGATTGATTGATTGGTTGGGTGGTTGGTTGGTTGATTCAACATGTCGGTTAAACACGTTGGTTAAACACGTTGACTGGTTAAACACGTTAGATAGGCTCAATTTAAACGAGCGAAAAAAACCATCTTGGATCCCGTATTTAACACATGAAACGGAAACATGCATTGATTGATTGATTGATTGGTTGGGTGGTTGGTTGGTTAAACATGTTGGTTAAACACGTTGGTTAAACACGTTGGCTGGTTAAACACGTTAGATAGGCTCAATTTAAACGAGCGAAAAAAAACATCTTGGATCCCGTATTTAACACATGAAACGGAAACATGCATTGATTGATTGATTGATTGGTTGGTTGGTTGGTTGGTTGGTTAAACACGTTGGTTAAACACGTTAGTTAAACATATTTGTTAAACATGTTGGTTAAACACGTTTGATAGGCTCAATTAAAACAAGCGAAAAAAAGAGACCTTGAATCCCGTATCAAACACATGAAACGGAAACATTGATTGATTGATTGATTGATTGATTAAACACGTTGGCTGGTTAACACACGTTGGATAGGCTCAATTAAAACAAGCGAGACAAAAAAACATCTTGGATCCCGTATTTAACACATGAAACGGAAACATGCATTGATTGATTGATTGATTGGTTGGGTGGTTGGTTGGTTGATTCAACATGTCGGTTAAACACGTTGGTTAAACACGTTGACTGGTTAAACACGTTAGATAGGCTCAATTTAAACGAGCGAAAAAAACCATCTTGGATCCCGTATTTAACACATGAAACGGAAACATGCATTGATTGATTGATTGATTGGTTGGGTGGTTGGTTGGTTAAACATGTTGGTTAAACACGTTGGTTAAACACGTTGGCTGGTTAAACACGTTAGATAGGCTCAATTTAAACGAGCGAAAAAAAACATCTTGGATCCCGTATTTAACACATGAAACGGAAACATGCATTGATTGATTGATTGATTGGTTGGTTGGTTGGTTGATTGGTTAAACACGTTGGTTAAACACGTTAGTTAAACATATTTGTTAAACATGCTGGTTAAACACGTTTGATAGGCTCAATTAAAACAAGCGAAAAAAAGAGACCTTGAATCCCGTATCAAACAGATGAAACGGAAACATTGATTGATTGATTGATTGATTGATTAAACACGTTGGCTGGTTAACACACGTTGGATAGGCTCAATTTAAACAAGCGAGACAAAAAAACATCTTGGATCCCGTATTTAACACATGAAACGAAAACATGCATTGATTGATTGATTGATTGGTTGGGTGGTTGGTTGGTTGATTCAACATGTCGGTTAAACACGTTGGTTAAACACGTTGGCTGGTTAAACACGTTAGATAGGCTCAATTTAAACGAGCGAAAAAAACCATCTTGGATCCCGTATTTAACACATGAAACGGAAACATGCATTGATTGATTGATTGATTGGTTGGGTGGTTGGTTGGTTAAACATGTTGGTTAAACACGTTGGTTAAACACGTTGGCTGGTTAAACACGTTAGATAGGCTCAATTTAAACGAGCGAAAAAAAAACATCTTGGATCCCGTATTTAACACATGAAACGGAAACATGCATTGATTGATTGATTGATTGGTTGGTTGGTTGGTTGGTTGGTTAAACACGTTGGTTAAACACGTTGGTTAAACACGTTAGTTAAACATATTTGTTAAACATGCTGGTTAAACACGTTTGATAGGCTCAATTAAAACAAGCGAAAAAAAGAGACCTTGAATCCCGTATCAAACACATGAAACGGAAACATTGATTGATTGATTGATTGATTGATTAAACACGTTGGCTGGTTAACACACGTTGGATAGGCTCAATTTAAACAAGCGAGACAAAAAAACATCTTGGATCCCGTATCTAACACATGAAACGGAAACATGCATTGATTGATTGATTGATTGGTTGGGTGGTTGGGTGGTTGATTCAACATGTCGGTTAAACACGTTGGTTAAACACGTTGGCTGGTTAAACACGTTAGATAGGCTCAATTTAAACGAGCGAAAAAAACAATCTTGGATCCCGTATTTAACACATGAAACGGAAACATGCATTGATTGATTGATTGATTGGTTGGGTGGTTGGTTGGTTAAACATGTTGGTTAAACACGTTGGTTAAACACGTTGGCTGGTTAAACACGTTAGATAGGCTCAATTTAAACGAGCGAAAAAAAACATCTTGGATCCCGTATTTAACACATGAAACGGAAACATGCATTGATTGATTGATTGATTGGTTGGTTGGTTGGTTGGTTGGTTAAACACGTTGGTTAAACACGTTGGTTAAACACGTTAGTTAAACATATTTGTTAAACATGCTGGTTAAACACGTTTGATAGGCTCAATTAAAACAAGCGAAAAAAAGAGACCTTGAATCCCGTATCAAACACATGAAACGGAAACATTGATTGATTGATTGATTGATTGATTAAACACGTTGGCTGGTTAACACACGTTGGATAGGCTCAATTTAAACAAGCGAGACAAAAAAACATCTTGGATCCCGTATTTAACACATGAAACGGAAACATGCATTGATTGATTGATTGATTGGTTGGGTGGTTGGTTGGTTGATTCAACATGTCGGTTAAACACGTTGGTTAAACACGTTGGCTGGTTAAACACGTTAGATAGGCTCAATTTAAACGAGCGAAAAAAACCATCTTGGATCCCGTATTTAACACATGAAACGGAAACATGCATTGATTGATTGATTGATTGGTTGGGTGGTTGGTTGGTTAAACATGTTGGTTAAACACGTTGGTTAAACACGTTGGCTGGTTAAACACGTTAGATAGGCTCAATTTAAACGAGCGAAAAAAAAAACATCTTGGATCCCGTATTTAACACATGAAACGGAAACATGCATTGATTGATTGATTGATTGGTTGGTTGGTTGGTTGGTTGGTTAAACACGTTGGTTAAACACGTTGGTTAAACACGTTAGTTAAACATATTTGTTAAACATGCTGGTTAAACACGTTTGATAGGCTCAATTAAAACAAGCGAAAAAAAGAGACCTTGAATCCCGTATCAAACACATGAAACGGAAACATTGATTGATTGATTGATTGATTGATTAAACACGTTGGCTGGTTAACACACGTTGGATAGGCTCAATTTAAACAAGCGAGACAAAAAAACATCTTGGATCCCGTATTTAACACATGAAACGGAAACATGCATTGATTGATTGATTGATTGGTTGGGTGGTTGGTTGGTTGATTCAACATGTCGGTTAAACACGTTGGTTAAACACGTTGGCTGGTTAAACACGTTAGATAGGCTCAATTTAAACGAGCGAAAAAAACCATCTTGGATCCCGTATTTAACACATGAAACGGAAACATGCATTGATTGATTGATTGATTGGTTGGGTGGTTGGTTGGTTAAACATGTTGGTTAAACACGTTGGTTAAACACGTTGGCTGGTTAAACACGTTAGATAGGCTCAATTTAAACGAGCGAAAAAAAACATCTTGGATCCCGTATTTAACACATGAAACGGAAACATGCATTGATTGATTGATTGATTGGTTGGTTGGTTGGTTGGTTGGTTAAACACGTTGGTTAAACACGTTGGTTAAACACGTTAGTTAAACATATTTGTTAAACATGCTGGTTAAACACGTTTGATAGGCTCAATTAAAACAAGCGAAAAAAAGAGACCTTGAATCCCGTATCAAACACATGAAACGGAAACATTGATTGATTGATTGATTGATTGATTAAACACGTTGGCTGGTTAACACACGTTGGATAGGCTCAATTTAAACAAGCGAGACAAAAAAACATCTTGGATCCCGTATTTAACACATGAAACGGAAACATGCATTGATTGATTGATTGATTGGTTGGGTGGTTGGGTGGTTGATTCAACATGTCGGTTAAACACGTTGGTTAAACACGTTGGCTGGTTAAACACGTTAGATAGGCTCAATTTAAACGAGCGAAAAAAACCATCTTGGATCCCGTATTTAACACATGAAACGGAAACATGCATTGATTGATTGATTGATTGGTTGGGTGGTTGGTTGGTTAAACATGTTGGTTAAACACGTTGGTTAAACACGTTGGCTGGTTAAACACGTTAGATAGGCTCAATTTAAACGAGCGAAAAAAAACATCTTGGATCCCGTATTTAACACATGAAACGGAAACATGCATTGATTGATTGATTGATTGGTTGGTTGGTTGGTTGGTTGGTTAAACACGTTGGTTAAACACGTTAGTTAAACATATTTGTTAAACATGTTGGTTAAACACGTTTGATAGGCTCAATTAAAACAAGCGAAAAAAAGAGACCTTGAATCCCGTATCAAACACATGAAACGGAAACATTGATTGATTGATTGATTGATTGATTAAACACGTTGGCTGGTTAACACACGTTGGATAGGCTCAATTTAAACAAGCGAGACAAAAAAACATCTTGGATCCCGTATTTAACACATGAAACGGAAACATGCATTGATTGATTGATTGATTGGTTGGGTGGTTGGTTGGTTGATTCAACATGTCGGTTAAACACGTTGGTTAAACACGTTGACTGGTTAAACACGTTAGATAGGCTCAATTTAAACGAGCGAAAAAAACCATCTTGGATCCCGTATTTAACACATGAAACGGAAACATGCATTGATTGATTGATTGATTGGTTGGGTGGTTGGTTGGTTAAACATGTTGGTTAAACACGTTGGTTAAACACGTTGGCTGGTTAAACACGTTAGATAGGCTCAATTTAAACGAGCGAAAAAAAACATCTTGGATCCCGTATTTAACACATGAAACGGAAACATGCATTGATTGATTGATTGATTGGTTGGTTGGTTGGTTGGTTGGTTAAACACGTTGGTTAAACACGTTAGTTAAACATATTTGTTAAACATGCTGGTTAAACACGTTTGATAGGCTCAATTAAAACAAGCGAAAAAAAGAGACCTTGAATCCCGTATCAAACAGATGAAACGGAAACATTGATTGATTGATTGATTGATTGATTAAACACGTTGGCTGGTTAACACACGTTGGATAGGCTCAATTTAAACAAGCGAGACAAAAAAACATCTTGGATCCCGTATTTAACACATGAAACGAAAACATGCATTGATTGATTGATTGATTGGTTGGGTGGTTGGTTGGTTGATTCAACATGTCGGTTAAACACGTTGGTTAAACACGTTGGCTGGTTAAACACGTTAGATAGGCTCAATTTAAACGAGCGAAAAAAACCATCTTGGATCCCGTATTTAACACATGAAACGGAAACATGCATTGATTGATTGATTGATTGGTTGGGTGGTTGGTTGGTTAAACATGTTGGTTAAACACGTTGGTTAAACACGTTGGCTGGTTAAACACGTTAGATAGGCTCAATTTAAACGAGCGAAAAAAAACATCTTGGATCCCGTATTTAACACATGAAACGGAAACATGCATTGATTGATTGATTGATTGGTTGGTTGGTTGGTTGGTTGGTTAAACACGTTGGTTAAACACGTTGGTTAAACACGTTAGTTAAACATATTTGTTAAACATGCTGGTTAAACACGTTTGATAGGCTCAATTAAAACAAGCGAAAAAAAGAGACCTTGAATCCCGTATCAAACACATGAAACGGAAACATTGATTGATTGATTGATTGATTGATTAAACACGTTGGCTGGTTAACACACGTTGGATAGGCTCAATTTAAACAAGCGAGACAAAAAAACATCTTGGATCCCGTATCTAACACATGAAACGGAAACATGCATTGATTGATTGATTGATTGGTTGGGTGGTTGGGTGGTTGATTCAACATGTCGGTTAAACACGTTGGTTAAACACGTTGGCTGGTTAAACACGTTAGATAGGCTCAATTTAAACGAGCGAAAAAAACAATCTTGGATCCCGTATTTAACACATGAAACGGAAACATGCATTGATTGATTGATTGATTGGTTGGGTGGTTGGTTGGTTAAACATGTTGGTTAAACACGTTGGTTAAACACGTTGGCTGGTTAAACACGTTAGATAGGCTCAATTTAAACGAGCGAAAAAAAACATCTTGGATCCCGTATTTAACACATGAAACGGAAACATGCATTGATTGATTGATTGATTGGTTGGTTGGTTGGTTGGTTGGTTAAACACGTTGGTTAAACACGTTGGTTAAACACGTTAGTTAAACATATTTGTTAAACATGCTGGTTAAACACGTTTGATAGGCTCAATTAAAACAAGCGAAAAAAGAGACCTTGAATCCCGTATCAAACACATGAAACGGAAACATTGATTGATTGATTGATTGATTGATTAAACACGTTGGCTGGTTAACACACGTTGGATAGGCTCAATTTAAACAAGCGAGACAAAAAAACATCTTGGATCCCGTATTTAACACATGAAACGGAAACATGCATTGATTGATTGATTGATTGGTTGGGTGGTTGGTTGGTTGATTCAACATGTCGGTTAAACACGTTGGTTAAACACGTTGGCTGGTTAAACACGTTAGATAGGCTCAATTTAAACGAGCGAAAAAAACCATCTTGGATCCCGTATTTAACACATGAAACGGAAACATGCATTGATTGATTGATTGATTGGTTGGGTGGTTGGTTGGTTAAACATGTTGGTTAAACACGTTGGTTAAACACGTTGGCTGGTTAAACACGTTAGATAGGCTCAATTTAAACGAGCGAAAAAAAAACATCTTGGATCCCGTATTTAACACATGAAACGGAAACATGCATTGATTGATTGATTGATTGGTTGGTTGGTTGGTTGGTTGGTTAAACACGTTGGTTAAACACGTTGGTTAAACACGTTAGTTAAACATATTTGTTAAACATGCTGGTTAAACACGTTTGATAGGCTCAATTAAAACAAGCGAAAAAAAGAGACCTTGAATCCCGTATCAAACACATGAAACGGAAACATTGATTGATTGATTGATTGATTGATTAAACACGTTGGCTGGTTAACACACGTTGGATAGGCTCAATTTAAACAAGCGAGACAAAAAAACATCTTGGATCCCGTATTTAACACATGAAACGGAAACATGCATTGATTGATTGATTGATTGGTTGGGTGGTTGGTTGGTTGATTCAACATGTCGGTTAAACACGTTGGTTAAACACGTTGGCTGGTTAAACACGTTAGATAGGCTCAATTTAAACGAGCGAAAAAAACCATCTTGGATCCCGTATTTAACACATGAAACGGAAACATGCATTGATTGATTGATTGATTGGTTGGGTGGTTGGTTGGTTAAACATGTTGGTTAAACACGTTGGTTAAACACGTTGGCTGGTTAAACACGTTGGCTGGTTAAACACGTTAGATAGGCTCAATTTAAACGAGCGAAAAAAAACATCTTGGATCCCGTATTTAACACATGAAACGGAAACATGCATTGATTGATTGATTGATTGGTTGGTTGGTTGGTTGGTTGGTTAAACACGTTGGTTAAACACGTTGGTTAAACACGTTAGTTAAACATATTTGTTAAACATGCTGGTTAAACACGTTTGATAGGCTCAATTAAAACAAGCGAAAAAAAGAGACCTTGAATCCCGTATCAAACACATGAAACGGAAACATTGATTGATTGATTGATTGATTGATTAAACACGTTGGCTGGTTAACACACGTTGGATAGGCTCAATTTAAACAAGCGAGACAAAAAAACATCTTGGATCCCGTATTTAACACATGAAACGGAAACATGCATTGATTGATTGATTGATTGGTTGGGTGGTTGGGTGGTTGATTCAACATGTCGGTTAAACACGTTGGTTAAACACGTTGGCTGGTTAAACACGTTAGATAGGCTCAATTTAAACGAGCGAAAAAAACCATCTTGGATCCCGTATTTAACACATGAAACGGAAACATGCATGATTGATTGATTGATTGGTTGGGTGGTTGGTTGGTTAAACATGTTGGTTAAACACGTTGGTTAAACACGTTGGCTGGTTAAACACGTTAGATAGGCTCAATTTAAACGAGCGAAAAAAAACATCTTGGATCCCGTATTTAACACATGAAACGGAAACATGCATTGATTGATTGATTGATTGGTTGGTTGGTTGGTTGGTTGGTTAAACACGTTGGTTAAACACGTTAGTTAGTTAACATATTTGTTAAACATGCTGGTTAAACACGTTTGATAGGCTCAATTAAAACAAGCGAAAAAAAGAGACCTTGAATCCCGTATCAAACACATGAAACGGAAACATTGATTGATTGATTGATTGATTGATTAAACACGTTGGCTGGTTAACACACGTTGGATAGGCTCAATTTAAACAAGCGAGACAAAAAAACATCTTGGATCCCGTATTTAACACATGAAACGGAAACATGCATTGATTGATTGATTGATTGGTTGGGTGGTTGGATGGTTGATTCAACATGTCGGTTAAACACGTTGGTTAAACACGTTGGCTGGTTAAACACGTTAGATAGGCTCAATTTAAACGAGCGAAAAAAACCATCTTGGATCCCGTATTTAACACATGAAACGGAAACATGCATTGATTGATTGATTGATTGGTTGGGTGGTTGGTTGGTTAAACATGTTGGTTAAACACGTTGGTTAAACACGTTGGCTGGTTAAACACGTTAGATAGGCTCAATTTAAACGAGCGAAAAAAAAATCTTGGATCCCGTATTTAACACATGAAACGGAAACATGCATTGATTGATTGATTGATTGGTTGGTTGGTTGGTTGGTTGGTTAAACACGTTGGTTAAACACGTTAGTTAAACATATTTGTTAAACATGTTGGTTAAACACGTTTGATAGGCTCAATTAAAACAAGCGAAAAAAAGAGACCTTGAATCCCGTATCAAACACATGAAACGGAAACATTGATTGATTGATTGATTGATTGATTAAACACGTTGGCTGGTTAACACACGTTGGATAGGCTCAATTTAAACAAGCGAGACAAAAAAACATCTTGGATCCCGTATTTAACACATGAAACGGAAACATGCATTGATTGATTGATTGATTGGTTGGGTGGTTGGTTGGTTGATTCAACATGTCGGTTAAACACGTTGGTTAAACACGTTGACTGGTTAAACACGTTAGATAGGCTCCATTTAAACGAGCGAAAAAAACCATCTTGGATCCCGTATTTAACACATGAAACGGAAACATGCATTGATTGATTGATTGATTGGTTGGGTGGTTGGTTGGTTAAACATGTTGGTTAAACACGTTGGTTAAACACGTTGGCTGGTTAAACACGTTAGATAGGCTCAATTTAAACGAGCGAAAAAAAACATCTTGGATCCCGTATTTAACACATGAAACGGAAACATGCATTGATTGATTGATTGATTGGTTGGTTGGTTGGTTGGTTGGTTAAACACGTTGGTTAAACACGTTGGTTAAACACGTTAGTTAAACATATTTGTTAAACATGCTGGTTAAACACGTTTGATAGGCTCAATTAAAACAAGCGAAAAAAAGAGACCTTGAATCCCGTATCAAACAGATGAAACGGAAACATTGATTGATTGATTGATTGATTGATTAAACACGTTGGCTGGTTAACACACGTTGGATAGGCTCAATTTAAACAAGCGAGACAAAAAAACATCTTGGATCCCGTATTTAACACATGAAACGAAAACATGCATTGATTGATTGATTGATTGGTTGGGTGGTTGGTTGGTTGATTCAACATGTCGGTTAAACACGTTGGTTAAACACGTTGGCTGGTTAAACACGTTAGATAGGCTCAATTTAAACGAGCGAAAAAAACCATCTTGGATCCCGTATTTAACACATGAAACGGAAACATGCATTGATTGATTGATTGATTGGTTGGGTGGTTGGTTGGTTAAACATGTTGGTTAAACACGTTGGTTAAACACGTTGGCTGGTTAAACACGTTAGATAGGCTCAATTTAAACGAGCGAAAAAAAACATCTTGGATCCCGTATTTAACACATGAAACGGAAACATGCATTGATTGATTGATTGATTGGTTGGTTGGTTGGTTGGTTGGTTAAACACGTTGGTTAAACACGTTGGTTAAACACGTTAGTTAAACATATTTGTTAAACATGCTGGTTAAACACGTTTGATAGGCTCAATTAAAACAAGCGAAAAAAAGAGACCTTGAATCCCGTATCAAACACATGAAACGGAAACATTGATTGATTGATTGATTGATTGATTAAACACGTTGGCTGGTTAACACACGTTGGATAGGCTCAATTTAAACAAGCGAGACAAAAAAACATCTTGGATCCCGTATCTAACACATGAAACGGAAACATGCATTGATTGATTGATTGATTGGTTGGGTGGTTGGGTGGTTGATTCAACATGTCGGTTAAACACGTTGGTTAAACACGTTGGCTGGTTAAACACGTTAGATAGGCTCAATTTAAACGAGCGAAAAAAACAATCTTGGATCCCGTATTTAACACATGAAACGGAAACATGCATTGATTGATTGATTGATTGGTTGGGTGGTTGGTTGGTTAAACATGTTGGTTAAACACGTTGGTTAAACACGTTGGCTGGTTAAACACGTTAGATAGGCTCAATTTAAACGAGCGAAAAAAAACATCTTGGATCCCGTATTTAACACATGAAACGGAAACATGCATTGATTGATTGATTGATTGGTTGGTTGGTTGGTTGGTTGGTTAAACACGTTGGTTAAACACGTTGGTTAAACACGTTAGTTAAACATATTTGTTAAACATGCTGGTTAAACACGTTTGATAGGCTCAATTAAAACAAGCGAAAAAAGAGACCTTGAATCCCGTATCAAACACATGAAACGGAAACATTGATTGATTGATTGATTGATTGATTAAACACGTTGGCTGGTTAACACACGTTGGATAGGCTCAATTTAAACAAGCGAGACAAAAAAACATCTTGGATCCCGTATTTAACACATGAAACGGAAACATGCATTGATTGATTGATTGATTGGTTGGGTGGTTGGTTGGTTGATTCAACATGTCGGTTAAACACGTTGGTTAAACACGTTGGCTGGTTAAACACGTTAGATAGGCTCAATTTAAACGAGCGAAAAAAACCA
The DNA here is from genome assembly GCF_965363235.1 of Mytilus galloprovincialis. Classification (NCBI taxonomy): domain Eukaryota; kingdom Metazoa; phylum Mollusca; class Bivalvia; order Mytilida; family Mytilidae; genus Mytilus; species Mytilus galloprovincialis. The sequence continues at coordinate 26,965 of NW_027468014.1, forward strand.
TCTTGGATCCCGTATTTAACACATGAAACGGAAACATGCATTGATTGATTGATTGATTGGTTGGGTGGTTGGTTGGTTTAACATGTTGGTTAAACACGTTGGTTAAACACGTTGGCTGGTTAAACACGTTAGATAGGCTCAATTTAAACGAGCGAAAAAAAAACATCTTGGATCCCGTATTTAACACATGAAACGGAAACATGCATTGATTGATTGATTGATTGGTTGGTTGGTTGGTTGGTTGGTTAAACACGTTGGTTAAACACGTTGGTTAAACACGTTAGTTAAACATATTTGTTAAACATGCTGGTTAAACACGTTTGATAGGCTCAATTAAAACAAGCGAAAAAAAGAGACCTTGAATCCCGTATCAAACACATGAAACGGAAACATTGATTGATTGATTGATTGATTGATTAAACACGTTGGCTGGTTAACACACGTTGGATAGGCTCAATTTAAACAAGCGAGACAAAAAAACATCTTGGATCCCGTATTTAACACATGAAACGGAAACATGCATTGATTGATTGATT
>NW_027468014.1:30000-100216 GCF_965363235.1 Mytilus galloprovincialis
ACAAGCGAGACAAAAAAACATCTTGGATCCCGTATTTAACACATGAAACGGAAACATGCATTGATTGATTGATTGATTGGTTGGGTGGTTGGTTGGTTGATTCAACATGTCGGTTAAACACGTTGGTTAAACACGTTGGCTGGTTAAACACGTTAGATAGGCTCAATTTAAACGAGCGAAAAAAACAATCTTGGATCCCGTATTTAACACATGAAACGGAAACATGCATTGATTGATTGATTGATTGGTTGGGTGGTTGGTTGGTTAAACATGTTGGTTAAACACGTTGGTTAAACACGTTGGCTGGTTAAACACGTTAGATAGGCTCAATTTAAACGAGCGAAAAAAAACATCTTGGATCCCGTATTTAACACATGAAACGGAAACATGCATTGATTGATTGATTGATTGGTTGGTTGGTTGGTTGGTTGGTTAAACACGTTGGTTAAACACGTTGGTTAAACACGTTAGTTAAACATATTTGTTAAACATGCTGGTTAAACACGTTTGATAGGCTCAATTAAAACAAGCGAAAAAAAGAGACCTTGAATCCCGTATCAAACACATGAAACGGAAACATTGATTGATTGATTGATTGATTGATTAAACACGTTGGCTGGTTAACACACGTTGGATAGGCTCAATTTAAACAAGCGAGACAAAAAAACATCTTGGATCCCGTATTTAACACATGAAACGGAAACATGCATTGATTGATTGATTGATTGGTTGGGTGGTTGGTTGGTTGATTCAACATGTCGGTTAAACACGTTGGTTAAACACGTTGGCTGGTTAAACACGTTAGATAGGCTCAATTTAAACGAGCGAAAAAAACCATCTTGGATCCCGTATTTAACACATGAAACGGAAACATGCATTGATTGATTGATTGATTGGTTGGGTGGTTGGTTGGTTAAACATGTTGGTTAAACACGTTGGTTAAACACGTTGGCTGGTTAAACACGTTAGATAGGCTCAATTTAAACGAGCGAAAAAAAACATCTTGGATCCCGTATTTAACACATGAAACGGAAACATGCATTGATTGATTGATTGATTGGTTGGTTGGTTGGTTGGTTGGTTAAACACGTTGGTTAAACACGTTGGTTAAACACGTTAGTTAAACATATTTGTTAAACATGCTGGTTAAACACGTTTGATAGGCTCAATTAAAACAAGCGAAAAAAAGAGACCTTGAATCCCGTATCAAACACATGAAACGGAAACATTGATTGATTGATTGATTGATTGATTAAACACGTTGGCTGGTTAACACACGTTGGATAGGCTCAATTTAAACAAGCGAGACAAAAAAACATCTTGGATCCCGTATTTAACACATGAAACGGAAACATGCATTGATTGATTGATTGATTGGTTGGGTGGTTGGTTGGTTGATTCAACATGTCGGTTAAACACGTTGGTTAAACACGTTGGCTGGTTAAACACGTTAGATAGGCTCAATTTAAACGAGCGAAAAAAACCATCTTGGATCCCGTATTTAACACATGAAACGGAAACATGCATTGATTGATTGATTGATTGGTTGGGTGGTTGGTTGGTTAAACATGTTGGTTAAACACGTTGGTTAAACACGTTGGATGGTTAAACACGTTAGATAGGCTCAATTTAAACGAGCGAAAAAAAACATCTTGGATCCCGTATTTAACACATGAAACGGAAACATGCATTGATTGATTGATTGATTGGTTGGTTGGTTGGTTGGTTGGTTAAACACGTTGGTTAAACACGTTGGTTAAACACGTTAGTTAAACATATTTGTTAAACATGCTGGTTAAACACGTTTGATAGGCTCAATTAAAACAAGCGAAAAAAAGAGACCTTAAATCCCGTATCAAACACATGAAACGGAAACATTGATTGATTGATTGATTGATTGATTAAACACGTTGGCTGGTTAACACACGTTGGATAGGCTCAATTTAAACAAGCGAGACAAAAAAACATCTTGGATCCCGTATTTAACACATGAAACGGAAACATGCATTGATTGATTGATTGATTGGTTGGGTGGTTGGATGGTTGATTCAACATGTCGGTTAAACACGTTGGTTAAACACGTTGGCTGGTTAAACACGTTAGATAGGCTCAATTTAAACGAGCGAAAAAAACCATCTTGGATCCCGTATTTAACACATGAAACGGAAACATGCATTGATTGATTGATTGATTGGTTGGGTGGTTGGTTGGTTAAACATGTTGGTTAAACACGTTGGTTAAACACGTTGGCTGGTTAAACACGTTAGATAGGCTCAATTTAAACGAGCGAAAAAAAACATCTTGGATCCCGTATTTAACACATGAAACGGAAACATGCATTGATTGATTGATTGATTGGTTGGTTGGTTGGTTGGTTGGTTAAACACGTTGGTTAAACACGTTAGTTAAACATATTTGTTAAACATGTTGGTTAAACACGTTTGATAGGCTCAATTAAAACAAGCGAAAAAAAGAGACCTTGAATCCCGTATCAAACACATGAAACGGAAACATTGATTGATTGATTAAACACGTTGGCTGGTTAACACACGTTGGATAGGCTCAATTTAAACAAGCGAGACAAAAAAACATCTTGGATCCCGTATTTAACACATGAAACGGAAACATGCATTGATTGATTGATTGATTGGTTGGGTGGTTGGTTGGTTGATTCAACATGTCGGTTAAACACGTTGGTTAAACACGTTGACTGGTTAAACACGTTAGATAGGCTCAATTTAAACGAGCGAAAAAAACCATCTTGGATCCCGTATTTAACACATGAAACGGAAACATGCATTGATTGATTGATTGATTGGTTGGGTGGTTGGTTGGTTAAACATGTTGGTTAAACACGTTGGTTAAACACGTTGGCTGGTTAAACACGTTAGATAGGCTCAATTTAAACGAGCGAAAAAAAACATCTTGGATCCCGTATTTAACACATGAAACGGAAACATGCATTGATTGATTGATTGATTGGTTGGTTGGTTGGTTGGTTGGTTAAACACGTTGGTTAAACACGTTGGTTAAACACGTTAGTTAAACATATTTGTTAAACATGCTGGTTAAACACGTTTGATAGGCTCAATTAAAACAAGCGAAAAAAAGAGACCTTGAATCCCGTATCAAACAGATGAAACGGAAACATTGATTGATTGATTGATTGATTGATTAAACACGTTGGCTGGTTAACACACGTTGGATAGGCTCAATTTAAACAAGCGAGACAAAAAAACATCTTGGATCCCGTATTTAACACATGAAACGAAAACATGCATTGATTGATTGATTGATTGGTTGGGTGGTTGGTTGGTTGATTCAACATGTCGGTTAAACACGTTGGTTAAACACGTTGGCTGGTTAAACACGTTAGATAGGCTCAATTTAAACGAGCGAAAAAAACCATCTTGGATCCCGTATTTAACACATGAAACGGAAACATGCATTGATTGATTGATTGATTGGTTGGGTGGTTGGTTGGTTAAACATGTTGGTTAAACACGTTGGTTAAACACGTTGGCTGGTTAAACACGTTAGATAGGCTCAATTTAAACGAGCGAAAAAAAACATCTTGGATCCCGTATTTAACACATGAAACGGAAACATGCATTGATTGATTGATTGATTGGTTGGTTGGTTGGTTGGTTGGTTAAACACGTTGGTTAAACACGTTGGTTAAACACGTTAGTTAAACATATTTGTTAAACATGCTGGTTAAACACGTTTGATAGGCTCAATTAAAACAAGCGAAAAAAAGAGACCTTGAATCCCGTATCAAACACATGAAACGGAAACATTGATTGATTGATTGATTGATTGATTAAACACGTTGGCTGGTTAACACACGTTGGATAGGCTCAATTTAAACAAGCGAGACAAAAAAACATCTTGGATCCCGTATTTAACACATGAAACGGAAACATGCATTGATTGATTGATTGATTGGTTGGGTGGTTGGTTGGTTGATTCAACATGTCGGTTAAACACGTTGGTTAAACACGTTGACTGGTTAAACACGTTAGATAGGCTCAATTTAAACGAGCGAAAAAAACCATCTTGGATCCCGTATTTAACACATGAAACGGAAACATGCATTGATTGATTGATTGATTGGTTGGGTGGTTGGTTGGTTAAACATGTTGGTTAAACACGTTGGTTAAACACGTTGGCTGGTTAAACACGTTAGATAGGCTCAATTTAAACGAGCGAAAAAAAACATCTTGGATCCCGTATTTAACACATGAAACGGAAACATGCATTGATTGATTGATTGATTGGTTGGTTGGTTGGTTGGTTGGTTAAACACGTTGGTTAAACACGTTGGTTAAACACGTTAGTTAAACATATTTGTTAAACATGCTGGTTAAACACGTTTGATAGGCTCAATTAAAACAAGCGAAAAAAAGAGACCTTGAATCCCGTATCAAACAGATGAAACGGAAACATTGATTGATTGATTGATTGATTGATTAAACACGTTGGCTGGTTAACACACGTTGGATAGGCTCAATTTAAACAAGCGAGACAAAAAAACATCTTGGATCCCGTATTTAACACATGAAACGAAAACATGCATTGATTGATTGATTGATTGGTTGGGTGGTTGGTTGGTTGATTCAACATGTCGGTTAAACACGTTGGTTAAACACGTTGGCTGGTTAAACACGTTAGATAGGCTCAATTTAAACGAGCGAAAAAAACCATCTTGGATCCCGTATTTAACACATGAAACGGAAACATGCATTGATTGATTGATTGATTGGTTGGGTGGTTGGTTGGTTAAACATGTTGGTTAAACACGTTGGTTAAACACGTTGGCTGGTTAAACACGTTAGATAGGCTCAATTTAAACGAGCGAAAAAAAAACATCTTGGATCCCGTATTTAACACATGAAACGGAAACATGCATTGATTGATTGATTGATTGGTTGGTTGGTTGGTTGGTTGGTTAAACACGTTGGTTAAACACGTTGGTTAAACACGTTAGTTAAACATATTTGTTAAACATGCTGGTTAAACACGTTTGATAGGCTCAATTAAAACAAGCGAAAAAAAGAGACCTTGAATCCCGTATCAAACACATGAAACGGAAACATTGATTGATTGATTGATTGATTGATTAAACACGTTGGCTGGTTAACACACGTTGGATAGGCTCAATTTAAACAAGCGAGACAAAAAAACATCTTGGATCCCGTATCTAACACATGAAACGGAAACATGCATTGATTGATTGATTGATTGGTTGGGTGGTTGGGTGGTTGATTCAACATGTCGGTTAAACACGTTGGTTAAACACGTTGGCTGGTTAAACACGTTAGATAGGCTCAATTTAAACGAGCGAAAAAAACAATCTTGGATCCCGTATTTAACACATGAAACGGAAACATGCATTGATTGATTGATTGATTGGTTGGGTGGTTGGTTGGTTAAACATGTTGGTTAAACACGTTGGTTAAACACGTTGGCTGGTTAAACACGTTAGATAGGCTCAATTTAAACGAGCGAAAAAAAACATCTTGGATCCCGTATTTAACACATGAAACGGAAACATGCATTGATTGATTGATTGATTGGTTGGTTGGTTGGTTGGTTGGTTAAACACGTTGGTTAAACACGTTGGTTAAACACGTTAGTTAAACATATTTGTTAAACATGCTGGTTAAACACGTTTGATAGGCTCAATTAAAACAAGCGAAAAAAGAGACCTTGAATCCCGTATCAAACACATGAAACGGAAACATTGATTGATTGATTGATTGATTGATTAAACACGTTGGCTGGTTAACACACGTTGGATAGGCTCAATTTAAACAAGCGAGACAAAAAAACATCTTGGATCCCGTATTTAACACATGAAACGGAAACATGCATTGATTGATTGATTGATTGGTTGGGTGGTTGGTTGGTTGATTCAACATGTCGGTTAAACACGTTGGTTAAACACGTTGGCTGGTTAAACACGTTAGATAGGCTCAATTTAAACGAGCGAAAAAAACCATCTTGGATCCCGTATTTAACACATGAAACGGAAACATGCATTGATTGATTGATTGATTGGTTGGGTGGTTGGTTGGTTAAACATGTTGGTTAAACACGTTGGTTAAACACGTTGGCTGGTTAAACACGTTAGATAGGCTCAATTTAAACGAGCGAAAAAAAACATCTTGGATCCCGTATTTAACACATGAAACGGAAACATGCATTGATTGATTGATTGATTGGTTGGTTGGTTGGTTGGTTGGTTAAACACGTTGGTTAAACACGTTAGTTAAACATATTTGTTAAACATGTTGGTTAAACACGTTTGATAGGCTCAATTAAAACAAGCGAAAAAAAGAGACCTTGAATCCCGTATCAAACACATGAAACGGAAACATTGATTGATTGATTGATTGATTGATTAAACACGTTGGCTGGTTAACACACGTTGGATAGGCTCAATTTAAACAAGCGAGACAAAAAAACATCTTGGATCCCGTATTTAACACATGAAACGGAAACATGCATTGATTGATTGATTGATTGGTTGGGTGGTTGGTTGGTTGATTCAACATGTCGGTTAAACACGTTGGTTAAACACGTTGACTGGTTAAACACGTTAGATAGGCTCAATTTAAACGAGCGAAAAAAACCATCTTGGATCCCGTATTTAACACATGAAACGGAAACATGCATTGATTGATTGATTGATTGGTTGGGTGGTTGGTTGGTTAAACATGTTGGTTAAACACGTTGGTTAAACACGTTGGCTGGTTAAACACGTTAGATAGGCTCAATTTAAACGAGCGAAAAAAAACATCTTGGATCCCGTATTTAACACATGAAACGGAAACATGCATTGATTGATTGATTGATTGGTTGGTTGGTTGGTTGGTTGGTTAAACACGTTGGTTAAACACGTTAGTTAAACATATTTGTTAAACATGTTGGTTAAACACGTTTGATAGGCTCAATTAAAACAAGCGAAAAAAAGAGACCTTGAATCCCGTATCAAACACATGAAACGGAAACATTGATTGATTGATTGATTGATTGATTAAACACGTTGGCTGGTTAACACACGTTGGATAGGCTCAATTAAAACAAGCGAGACAAAAAAACATCTTGGATCCCGTATTTAACACATGAAACGGAAACATGCATTGATTGATTGATTGATTGGTTGGGTGGTTGGTTGGTTGATTCAACATGTCGGTTAAACACGTTGGTTAAACACGTTGACTGGTTAAACACGTTAGATAGGCTCAATTTAAACGAGCGAAAAAAACCATCTTGGATCCCGTATTTAACACATGAAACGGAAACATGCATTGATTGATTGATTGATTGGTTGGGTGGTTGGTTGGTTAAACATGTTGGTTAAACACGTTGGTTAAACACGTTGGCTGGTTAAACACGTTAGATAGGCTCAATTTAAACGAGCGAAAAAAAACATCTTGGATCCCGTATTTAACACATGAAACGGAAACATGCATTGATTGATTGATTGATTGGTTGGTTGGTTGGTTGATTGGTTAAACACGTTGGTTAAACACGTTAGTTAAACATATTTGTTAAACATGCTGGTTAAACACGTTTGATAGGCTCAATTAAAACAAGCGAAAAAAAGAGACCTTGAATCCCGTATCAAACAGATGAAACGGAAACATTGATTGATTGATTGATTGATTGATTAAACACGTTGGCTGGTTAACACACGTTGGATAGGCTCAATTTAAACAAGCGAGACAAAAAAACATCTTGGATCCCGTATTTAACACATGAAACGAAAACATGCATTGATTGATTGATTGATTGGTTGGGTGGTTGGTTGGTTGATTCAACATGTCGGTTAAACACGTTGGTTAAACACGTTGGCTGGTTAAACACGTTAGATAGGCTCAATTTAAACGAGCGAAAAAAACCATCTTGGATCCCGTATTTAACACATGAAACGGAAACATGCATTGATTGATTGATTGATTGGTTGGGTGGTTGGTTGGTTAAACATGTTGGTTAAACACGTTGGTTAAACACGTTGGCTGGTTAAACACGTTAGATAGGCTCAATTTAAACGAGCGAAAAAAAAACATCTTGGATCCCGTATTTAACACATGAAACGGAAACATGCATTGATTGATTGATTGATTGGTTGGTTGGTTGGTTGGTTGGTTAAACACGTTGGTTAAACACGTTGGTTAAACACGTTAGTTAAACATATTTGTTAAACATGCTGGTTAAACACGTTTGATAGGCTCAATTAAAACAAGCGAAAAAAAGAGACCTTGAATCCCGTATCAAACACATGAAACGGAAACATTGATTGATTGATTGATTGATTGATTAAACACGTTGGCTGGTTAACACACGTTGGATAGGCTCAATTTAAACAAGCGAGACAAAAAAACATCTTGGATCCCGTATCTAACACATGAAACGGAAACATGCATTGATTGATTGATTGATTGGTTGGGTGGTTGGGTGGTTGATTCAACATGTCGGTTAAACACGTTGGTTAAACACGTTGGCTGGTTAAACACGTTAGATAGGCTCAATTTAAACGAGCGAAAAAAACAATCTTGGATCCCGTATTTAACACATGAAACGGAAACATGCATTGATTGATTGATTGATTGGTTGGGTGGTTGGTTGGTTAAACATGTTGGTTAAACACGTTGGTTAAACACGTTGGCTGGTTAAACACGTTAGATAGGCTCAATTTAAACGAGCGAAAAAAAACATCTTGGATCCCGTATTTAACACATGAAACGGAAACATGCATTGATTGATTGATTGATTGGTTGGTTGGTTGGTTGGTTGGTTAAACACGTTGGTTAAACACGTTGGTTAAACACGTTAGTTAAACATATTTGTTAAACATGCTGGTTAAACACGTTTGATAGGCTCAATTAAAACAAGCGAAAAAAAGAGACCTTGAATCCCGTATCAAACACATGAAACGGAAACATTGATTGATTGATTGATTGATTGATTAAACACGTTGGCTGGTTAACACACGTTGGATAGGCTCAATTTAAACAAGCGAGACAAAAAAACATCTTGGATCCCGTATTTAACACATGAAACGGAAACATGCATTGATTGATTGATTGATTGGTTGGGTGGTTGGTTGGTTGATTCAACATGTCGGTTAAACACGTTGGTTAAACACGTTGGCTGGTTAAACACGTTAGATAGGCTCAATTTAAACGAGCGAAAAAAAAAACATCTTGGATCCCGTATTTAACACATGAAACGGAAACATGCATTGATTGATTGATTGATTGGTTGGTTGGTTGGTTGGTTGGTTAAACACGTTGGTTAAACACGTTGGTTAAACACGTTAGTTAAACATATTTGTTAAACATGCTGGTTAAACACGTTTGATAGGCTCAATTAAAACAAGCGAAAAAAAGAGACCTTGAATCCCGTATCAAACACATGAAACGGAAACATTGATTGATTGATTGATTGATTGATTAAACACGTTGGCTGGTTAACACACGTTGGATAGGCTCAATTTAAACAAGCGAGACAAAAAAACATCTTGGATCCCGTATTTAACACATGAAACGGAAACATGCATTGATTGATTGATTGATTGGTTGGGTGGTTGGTTGGTTGATTCAACATGTCGGTTAAACACGTTGGTTAAACACGTTGGCTGGTTAAACACGTTAGATAGGCTCAATTTAAACGAGCGAAAAAAACCATCTTGGATCCCGTATTTAACACATGAAACGGAAACATGCATTGATTGATTGATTGATTGGTTGGGTGGTTGGTTGGTTAAACATGTTGGTTAAACACGTTGGTTAAACACGTTGGCTGGTTAAACACGTTAGATAGGCTCAATTTAAACGAGCGAAAAAAAACATCTTGGATCCCGTATTTAACACATGAAACGGAAACATGCATTGATTGATTGATTGATTGGTTGGTTGGTTGGTTGGTTGGTTAAACACGTTGGTTAAACACGTTGGTTAAACACGTTAGTTAAACATATTTGTTAAACATGCTGGTTAAACACGTTTGATAGGCTCAATTAAAACAAGCGAAAAAAAGAGACCTTGAATCCCGTATCAAACACATGAAACGGAAACATTGATTGATTGATTGATTGATTGATTAAACACGTTGGCTGGTTAACACACGTTGGATAGGCTCAATTTAAACAAGCGAGACAAAAAAACATCTTGGATCCCGTATTTAACACATGAAACGGAAACATGCATTGATTGATTGATTGATTGGTTGGGTGGTTGGGTGGTTGATTCAACATGTCGGTTAAACACGTTGGTTAAACACGTTGGCTGGTTAAACACGTTAGATAGGCTCAATTTAAACGAGCGAAAAAAACCATCTTGGATCCCGTATTTAACACATGAAACGGAAACATGCATTGATTGATTGATTGATTGGTTGGGTGGTTGGTTGGTTAAACATGTTGGTTAAACACGTTGGTTAAACACGTTGGCTGGCTAAACACGTTAGATAGGCTCAATTTAAACGAGCGAAAAAAAACATCTTGGATCCCGTATTTAACACATGAAACGGAAACATGCATTGATTGATTGATTGATTGGTTGGTTGGTTGGTTGGTTGGTTAAACACGTTGGTTAAACACGTTGGTTAAACACGTTAGTTAAACATATTTGTTAAACATGCTGGTTAAACACGTTTGATAGGCTCAATTAAAACAAGCGAAAAAAAGAGACCTTGAATCCCGTATCAAACACATGAAACGGAAACATTGATTGATTGATTGATTGATTGATTAAACACGTTGGCTGGTTAACACACGTTGGATAGGCTCAATTTAAACAAGCGAGACAAAAAAACATCTTGGATCCCGTATTTAACACATGAAACGGAAACATGCATTGATTGATTGATTGATTGGTTGGGTGGTTGGGTGGTTGATTCAACATGTCGGTTAAACACGTTGGTTAAACACGTTGGCTGGTTAAACACGTTAGATAGGCTCAATTTAAACGAGCGAAAAAAACCATCTTGGATCCCGTATTTAACACATGAAACGGAAACATGCATTGATTGATTGATTGATTGGTTGGGTGGTTGGTTGGTTAAACATGTTGGTTAAACACGTTGGTTAAACACGTTGGCTGGCTAAACACGTTAGATAGGCTCAATTTAAACGAGCGAAAAAAAACATCTTGGATCCCGTATTTAACACATGAAACGGAAACATGCATTGATTGATTGATTGATTGGTTGGTTGGTTGGTTGGTTGGTTAAACACGTTGGTTAAACACGTTGGTTAAACACGTTAGTTAAACATATTTGTTAAACATGCTGGTTAAACACGTTTGATAGGCTCAATTAAAACAAGCGAAAAAAAGAGACCTTGAATCCCGTATCAAACACATGAAACGGAAACATTGATTGATTGATTGATTGATTGATTAAACACGTTGGCTGGTTAACACACGTTGGATAGGCTCAATTTAAACAAGCGAGACAAAAAAACATCTTGGATCCCGTATTTAACACATGAAACGGAAACATGCATTGATTGATTGATTGATTGGTTGGGTGGTTGGTTGGTTAAACATGTTGGTTAAACACGTTGGTTAAACACGTTGGCTGGTTAAACACGTTAGATAGGCTCAATTTAAACGAGCGAAAAAAAAACATCTTGGATCCCGTATTTAACACATGAAACGGAAACATGCATTGATTGATTGATTGATTGGTTGGTTGGTTGGTTGGTTGGTTAAACACGTTGGTTAAACACGTTGGTTAAACACGTTAGTTAAACATATTTGTTAAACATGCTGGTTAAACACGTTTGATAGGCTCAATTAAAACAAGCGAAAAAAAGAGACCTTGAATCCCGTATCAAACACATGAAACGGAAACATTGATTGATTGATTGATTGATTGATTGATTAAACACGTTGGCTGGTTAACACACGTTGGATAGGCTCAATTTAAACAAGCGAGACAAAAAAACATCTTGGATCCCGTATTTAACACATGAAACGGAAACATGCATTGATTGATTGATTGATTGGTTGGGTGGTTGGGTGGTTGATTCAACATGTCGGTTAAACACGTTGGTTAAACACGTTGGCTGGTTAAACACGTTAGATAGGCTCAATTTAAACGAGCGAAAAAAACCATCTTGGATCCCGTATTTAACACATGAAACGGAAACATGCATTGATTGATTGATTGATTGGTTGGGTGGTTGGTTGGTTAAACATGTTGGTTAAACACGTTGGTTAAACACGTTGGCTGGTTAAACACGTTAGATAGGCTCAATTTAAACGAGCGAAAAAAAACATCTTGGATCCCGTATTTAACACATGAAACGGAAACATGCATTGATTGATTGATTGATTGGTTGGTTGGTTGGTTGGTTGGTTAAACACGTTGGTTAAACACGTTGGTTAAACACGTTAGTTAAACATATTTGTTAAACATGCTGGTTAAACACGTTTGATAGGCTCAATTAAAACAAGCGAAAAAAAGAGACCTTGAATCCCGTATCAAACACATGAAACGGAAACATTGATTGATTGATTGATTGATTGATTAAACACGTTGGCTGGTTAACACACGTTGGATAGGCTCAATTTAAACAAGCGAGACAAAAAAACATCTTGGATCCCGTATTTAACACATGAAACGGAAACATGCATTGATTGATTGATTGATTGGTTGGGTGGTTGGTTGGTTAAACATGTTGGTTAAACACGTTGGTTAAACACGTTGGCTGGTTAAACACGTTAGATAGGCTCAATTTAAACGAGCGAAAAAAAAACATCTTGGATCCCGTATTTAACACATGAAACGGAAACATGCATTGATTGATTGATTGATTGGTTGGTTGGTTGGTTGGTTGGTTAAACACGTTGGTTAAACACGTTGGTTAAACACGTTAGTTAAACATATTTGTTAAACATGCTGGTTAAACACGTTTGATAGGCTCAATTAAAACAAGCGAAAAAAAGAGACCTTGAATCCCGTATCAAACACATGAAACGGAAACATTGATTGATTGATTGATTGATTGATTGATTAAACACGTTGGCTGGTTAACACACGTTGGATAGGCTCAATTTAAACAAGCGAGACAAAAAAACATCTTGGATCCCGTATTTAACACATGAAACGGAAACATGCATTGATTGATTGATTGATTGGTTGGGTGGTTGGGTGGTTGATTCAACATGTCGGTTAAACACGTTGGTTAAACACGTTGGCTGGTTAAACACGTTAGATAGGCTCAATTTAAACGAGCGAAAAAAACCATCTTGGATCCCGTATTTAACACATGAAACGGAAACATGCATTGATTGATTGATTGATTGGTTGGGTGGTTGGTTGGTTAAACATGTTGGTTAAACACGTTGGTTAAACACGTTGGCTGGTTAAACACGTTAGATAGGCTCAATTTAAACGAGCGAAAAAAAACATCTTGGATCCCGTATTTAACACATGAAACGGAAACATGCATTGATTGATTGATTGATTGGTTGGTTGGTTGGTTGGTTGGTTAAACACGTTGGTTAAACACGTTGGTTAAACACGTTAGTTAAACATATTTGTTAAACATGCTGGTTAAACACGTTTGATAGGCTCAATTAAAACAAGCGAAAAAAAGAGACCTTGAATCCCGTATCAAACACATGAAACGGAAACATTGATTGATTGATTGATTGATTGATTAAACACGTTGGCTGGTTAACACACGTTGGATAGGCTCAATTTAAACAAGCGAGACAAAAAAACATCTTGGATCCCGTATTTAACACATGAAACGGAAACATGCATTGATTGATTGATTGATTGGTTGGGTGGTTGGTTGGTTGATTCAACATGTCGGTTAAACACGTTGGTTAAACACGTTAGATAGGCTCAATTTAAACGAGCGAAAAAAAAACATCTTGGATCCCGTATTTAACACATGAAACGGAAACATGCATTGATTGATTGATTGATTGGTTGGTTGGTTGGTTGGTTGGTTAAACACGTTGGTTAAACACGTTGGTTAAACACGTTAGTTAAACATATTTGTTAAACATGCTGGTTAAACACGTTTGATAGGCTCAATTAAAACAAGCGAAAAAAAGAGACCTTGAATCCCGTATCAAACACATGAAACGGAAACATTGATTGATTGATTGATTGATTGATTAAACACGTTGGCTGGTTAACACACGTTGGATAGGCTCAATTTAAACAAGCGAGACAAAAAAACATCTTGGATCCCGTATCTAACACATGAAACGGAAACATGCATTGATTGATTGATTGATTGGTTGGGTGGTTGGGTGGTTGATTCAACATGTCGGTTAAACACGTTGGTTAAACACGTTGGCTGGTTAAACACGTTAGATAGGCTCAATTTAAACGAGCGAAAAAAACAATCTTGGATCCCGTATTTAACACATGAAACGGAAACATGCATTGATTGATTGATTGATTGGTTGGGTGGTTGGTTGGTTAAACATGTTGGTTAAACACGTTGGTTAAACACGTTGGCTGGTTAAACACGTTAGATAGGCTCAATTTAAACGAGCGAAAAAAAACATCTTGGATCCCGTATTTAACACATGAAACGGAAACATGCATTGATTGATTGATTGATTGGTTGGTTGGTTGGTTGGTTGGTTAAACACGTTGGTTAAACACGTTGGTTAAACACGTTAGTTAAACATATTTGTGAAACATGCTGGTTAAACACGTTTGATAGGCTCAATTAAAACAAGCGAAAAAAGAGACCTTGAATCCCGTATCAAACACATGAAACGGAAACATTGATTGATTGATTGATTGATTGATTAAACACGTTGGCTGGTTAACACACGTTGGATAGGCTCAATTTAAACAAGCGAGACAAAAAAACATCTTGGATCCCGTATTTAACACATGAAACGGAAACATGCATTGATTGATTGATTGATTGGTTGGGTGGTTGGTTGGTTGATTCAACATGTCGGTTAAACACGTTGGTTAAACACGTTGGCTGGTTAAACACGTTAGATAGGCTCAATTTAAACGAGCGAAAAAAACCATCTTGGATCCCGTATTTAACACATGAAACGGAAACATGCATTGATTGATTGATTGATTGGTTGGGTGGTTGGTTGGTTAAACATGTTGGTTAAACACGTTGGTTAAACACGTTGGCTGGTTAAACACGTTAGATAGGCTCAATTTAAACGAGCGAAAAAAAACATCTTGGATCCCGTATTTAACACATGAAACGGAAACATGCATTGATTGATTGATTGATTGGTTGGTTGGTTGGTTGGTTGGTTAAACACGTTGGTTAAACACGTTAGTTAAACATATTTGTTAAACATGTTGGTTAAACACGTTTGATAGGCTCAATTAAAACAAGCGAAAAAAAGAGACCTTGAATCCCGTATCAAACACATGAAACGGAAACATTGATTGATTGATTGATTGATTGATTAAACACGTTGGCTGGTTAACACACGTTGGATAGGCTCAATTTAAACAAGCGAGACAAAAAAACATCTTGGATCCCGTATTTAACACATGAAACGGAAACATGCATTGATTGATTGATTGATTGGTTGGGTGGTTGGTTGGTTGATTCAACATGTCGGTTAAACACGTTGGTTAAACACGTTGACTGGTTAAACACGTTAGATAGGCTCAATTTAAACGAGCGAAAAAAACCATCTTGGATCCCGTATTTAACACATGAAACGGAAACATGCATTGATTGATTGATTGATTGGTTGGGTGGTTGGTTGGTTAAACATGTTGGTTAAACACGTTGGTTAAACACGTTGGCTGGTTAAACACGTTAGATAGGCTCAATTTAAACGAGCGAAAAAAAACATCTTGGATCCCGTATTTAACACATGAAACGGAAACATGCATTGATTGATTGATTGATTGGTTGGTTGGTTGGTTGGTTGGTTAAACACGTTGGTTAAACACGTTAGTTAAACATATTTGTTAAACATGTTGGTTAAACACGTTTGATAGGCTCAATTAAAACAAGCGAAAAAAAGAGACCTTGAATCCCGTATCAAACACATGAAACGGAAACATTGATTGATTGATTGATTGATTGATTAAACACGTTGGCTGGTTAACACACGTTGGATAGGCTCAATTAAAACAAGCGAGACAAAAAAACATCTTGGATCCCGTATTTAACACATGAAACGGAAACATGCATTGATTGATTGATTGATTGGTTGGGTGGTTGGTTGGTTGATTCAACATGTCGGTTAAACACGTTGGTTAAACACGTTGACTGGTTAAACACGTTAGATAGGCTCAATTTAAACGAGCGAAAAAAACCATCTTGGATCCCGTATTTAACACATGAAACGGAAACATGCATTGATTGATTGATTGATTGGTTGGGTGGTTGGTTGGTTAAACATGTTGGTTAAACACGTTGGTTAAACACGTTGGCTGGTTAAACACGTTAGATAGGCTCAATTTAAACGAGCGAAAAAAAACATCTTGGATCCCGTATTTAACACATGAAACGGAAACATGCATTGATTGATTGATTGATTGGTTGGTTGGTTGGTTGGTTGGTTAAACACGTTGGTTAAACACGTTAGTTAAACATATTTGTTAAACATGCTGGTTAAACACGTTTGATAGGCTCAATTAAAACAAGCGAAAAAAAGAGACCTTGAATCCCGTATCAAACACATGAAACGGAAACATTGATTGATTGATTGATTGATTGATTAAACACGTTGGCTGGTTAACACACGTTGGATAGGCTCAATTTAAACAAGCGAGACAAAAAAACATCTTGGATCCCGTATTTAACACATGAAACGGAAACATGCATTGATTGATTGATTGATTGGTTGGGTGGTTGGTTGGTTGATTCAACATGTCGGTTAAACACGTTGGTTAAACACGTTGACTGGTTAAACACGTTAGATAGGCTCAATTTAAACGAGCGAAAAAAACCATCTTGGATCCCGTATTTAACACATGAAACGGAAACATGCATTGATTGATTGATTGATTGGTTGGGTGGTTGGTTGGTTAAACATGTTGGTTAAACACGTTGGTTAAACACGTTGGCTGGTTAAACACGTTAGATAGGCTCAATTTAAACGAGCGAAAAAAAACATCTTGGATCCCGTATTTAACACATGAAACGGAAACATGCATTGATTGATTGATTGATTGGTTGGTTGGTTGGTTGGTTGGTTAAACACGTTGGTTAAACACGTTAGTTAAACATATTTGTTAAACATGTTGGTTAAACACGTTTGATAGGCTCAATTAAAACAAGCGAAAAAAAGAGACCTTGAATCCCGTATCAAACACATGAAACGGAAACATTGATTGATTGATTGATTGATTGATTAAACACGTTGGCTGGTTAACACACGTTGGATAGGCTCAATTAAAACAAGCGAGACAAAAAAACATCTTGGATCCCGTATTTAACACATGAAACGGAAACATGCATTGATTGATTGATTGATTGGTTGGGTGGTTGGTTGGTTGATTCAACATGTCGGTTAAACACGTTGGTTAAACACGTTGACTGGTTAAACACGTTAGATAGGCTCAATTTAAACGAGCGAAAAAAACCATCTTGGATCCCGTATTTAACACATGAAACGGAAACATGCATTGATTGATTGATTGATTGGTTGGGTGGTTGGTTGGTTAAACATGTTGGTTAAACACGTTGGTTAAACACGTTGGCTGGTTAAACACGTTAGATAGGCTCAATTTAAACGAGCGAAAAAAAACATCTTGGATCCCGTATTTAACACATGAAACGGAAACATGCATTGATTGATTGATTGATTGGTTGGTTGGTTGGTTGATTGGTTAAACACGTTGGTTAAACACGTTAGTTAAACATATTTGTTAAACATGCTGGTTAAACACGTTTGATAGGCTCAATTAAAACAAGCGAAAAAAAGAGACCTTGAATCCCGTATCAAACAGATGAAACGGAAACATTGATTGATTGATTGATTGATTGATTAAACACGTTGGCTGGTTAACACACGTTGGATAGGCTCAATTTAAACAAGCGAGACAAAAAAACATCTTGGATCCCGTATTTAACACATGAAACGAAAACATGCATTGATTGATTGATTGATTGGTTGGGTGGTTGGTTGGTTGATTCAACATGTCGGTTAAACACGTTGGTTAAACACGTTGGCTGGTTAAACACGTTAGATAGGCTCAATTTAAACGAGCGAAAAAAACCATCTTGGATCCCGTATTTAACACATGAAACGGAAACATGCATTGATTGATTGATTGATTGGTTGGGTGGTTGGTTGGTTAAACATGTTGGTTAAACACGTTGGTTAAACACGTTGGCTGGTTAAACACGTTAGATAGGCTCAATTTAAACGAGCGAAAAAAAAACATCTTGGATCCCGTATTTAACACATGAAACGGAAACATGCATTGATTGATTGATTGATTGGTTGGTTGGTTGGTTGGTTGGTTAAACACGTTGGTTAAACACGTTGGTTAAACACGTTAGTTAAACATATTTGTTAAACATGCTGGTTAAACACGTTTGATAGGCTCAATTAAAACAAGCGAAAAAAAGAGACCTTGAATCCCGTATCAAACACATGAAACGGAAACATTGATTGATTGATTGATTGATTGATTAAACACGTTGGCTGGTTAACACACGTTGGATAGGCTCAATTTAAACAAGCGAGACAAAAAAACATCTTGGATCCCGTATCTAACACATGAAACGGAAACATGCATTGATTGATTGATTGATTGGTTGGGTGGTTGGGTGGTTGATTCAACATGTCGGTTAAACACGTTGGTTAAACACGTTGGCTGGTTAAACACGTTAGATAGGCTCAATTTAAACGAGCGAAAAAAACAATCTTGGATCCCGTATTTAACACATGAAACGGAAACATGCATTGATTGATTGATTGATTGGTTGGGTGGTTGGTTGGTTAAACATGTTGGTTAAACACGTTGGTTAAACACGTTGGCTGGTTAAACACGTTAGATAGGCTCAATTTAAACGAGCGAAAAAAAAACATCTTGGATCCCGTATTTAACACATGAAACGGAAACATGCATTGATTGATTGATTGATTGGTTGGTTGGTTGGTTGGTTGGTTAAACACGTTGGTTAAACACGTTGGTTAAACACGTTAGTTAAACATATTTGTTAAACATGCTGGTTAAACACGTTTGATAGGCTCAATTAAAACAAGCGAAAAAAAGAGACCTTGAATCCCGTATCAAACACATGAAACGGAAACATTGATTGATTGATTGATTGATTGATTAAACACGTTGGCTGGTTAACACACGTTGGATAGGCTCAATTTAAACAAGCGAGACAAAAAAACATCTTGGATCCCGTATTTAACACATGAAACGGAAACATGCATTGATTGATTGATTGATTGGTTGGGTGGTTGGTTGGTTGATTCAACATGTCGGTTAAACACGTTGGTTAAACACGTTGGCTGGTTAAACACGTTAGATAGGCTCAATTTAAACGAGCGAAAAAAACCATCTTGGATCCCGTATTTAACACATGAAACGGAAACATGCATTGATTGATTGATTGATTGGTTGGGTGGTTGGTTGGTTAAACATGTTGGTTAAACACGTTGGTTAAACACGTTGGCTGGTTAAACACGTTGGCTGGTTAAACACGTTAGATAGGCTCAATTTAAACGAGCGAAAAAAAACATCTTGGATCCCGTATTTAACACATGAAACGGAAACATGCATTGATTGATTGATTGATTGGTTGGTTGGTTGGTTGGTTGGTTAAACACGTTGGTTAAACACGTTGGTTAAACACGTTAGTTAAACATATTTGTTAAACATGCTGGTTAAACACGTTTGATAGGCTCAATTAAAACAAGCGAAAAAAAGAGACCTTGAATCCCGTATCAAACACATGAAACGGAAACATTGATTGATTGATTGATTGATTGATTAAACACGTTGGCTGGTTAACACACGTTGGATAGGCTCAATTTAAACAAGCGAGACAAAAAAACATCTTGGATCCCGTATTTAACACATGAAACGGAAACATGCATTGATTGATTGATTGATTGGTTGGGTGGTTGGGTGGTTGATTCAACATGTCGGTTAAACACGTTGGTTAAACACGTTGGCTGGTTAAACACGTTAGATAGGCTCAATTTAAACGAGCGAAAAAAACCATCTTGGATCCCGTATTTAACACATGAAACGGAAACATGCATTGATTGATTGATTGATTGGTTGGGTGGTTGGTTGGTTAAACATGTTGGTTAAACACGTTGGTTAAACACGTTGGCTGGTTAAACACGTTAGATAGGCTCAATTTAAACGAGCGAAAAAAAACATCTTGGATCCCGTATTTAACACATGAAACGGAAACATGCATTGATTGATTGATTGATTGGTTGGTTGGTTGGTTGGTTGGTTAAACACGTTGGTTAAACACGTTGGTTAAACACGTTAGTTAAACATATTTGTTAAACATGCTGGTTAAACACGTTTGATAGGCTCAATTAAAACAAGCGAAAAAAAGAGACCTTGAATCCCGTATCAAACACATGAAACGGAAACATTGATTGATTGATTGATTGATTGATTAAACACGTTGGCTGGTTAACACACGTTGGATAGGCTCAATTTAAACAAGCGAGACAAAAAAACATCTTGGATCCCGTATTTAACACATGAAACGAAAACATGCATTGATTGATTGATTGATTGGTTGGGTGGTTGGTTGGTTGATTCAACATGTCGGTTAAACACGTTGGTTAAACACGTTGGCTGGTTAAACACGTTAGATAGGCTCAATTTAAACGAGCGAAAAAAACCATCTTGGATCCCGTATTTAACACATGAAACGGAAACATGCATTGATTGATTGATTGATTGGTTGGGTGGTTGGTTGGTTAAACATGTTGGTTAAACACGTTGGTTAAACACGTTGGCTGGTTAAACACGTTAGATAGGCTCAATTTAAACGAGCGAAAAAAAACATCTTGGATCCCGTATTTAACACATGAAACGGAAACATGCATTGATTGATTGATTGATTGGTTGGTTGGTTGGTTGGTTGGTTAAACACGTTGGTTAAACACGTTAGTTAAACATATTTGTTAAACATGTTGGTTAAACACGTTTGATAGGCTCAATTAAAACAAGCGAAAAAAAGAGACCTTGAATCCCGTATCAAACACATGAAACGGAAACATTGATTGATTGATTGATTGATTGATTAAACACGTTGGCTGGTTAACACACGTTGGATAGGCTCAATTTAAACAAGCGAGACAAAAAAACATCTTGGATCCCGTATTTAACACATGAAACGGAAACATGCATTGATTGATTGATTGATTGGTTGGGTGGTTGGTTGGTTGATTCAACATGTCGGTTAAACACGTTGGTTAAACACGTTGACTGGTTAAACACGTTAGATAGGCTCAATTTAAACGAGCGAAAAAAACCATCTTGGATCCCGTATTTAACACATGAAACGGAAACATGCATTGATTGATTGATTGATTGGTTGGGTGGTTGGTTGGTTAAACATGTTGGTTAAACACGTTGGTTAAACACGTTGGCTGGTTAAACACGTTAGATAGGCTCAATTTAAACGAGCGAAAAAAAACATCTTGGATCCCGTATTTAACACATGAAACGGAAACATGCATTGATTGATTGATTGATTGGTTGGTTGGTTGGTTGGTTGGTTAAACACGTTGGTTAAACACGTTAGTTAAACATATTTGTTAAACATGCTGGTTAAACACGTTTGATAGGCTCAATTAAAACAAGCGAAAAAAAGAGACCTTGAATCCCGTATCAAACAGATGAAACGGAAACATTGATTGATTGATTGATTGATTGATTAAACACGTTGGCTGGTTAACACACGTTGGATAGGCTCAATTTAAACAAGCGAGACAAAAAAACATCTTGGATCCCGTATTTAACACATGAAACGAAAACATGCATTGATTGATTGATTGATTGGTTGGGTGGTTGGTTGGTTGATTCAACATGTCGGTTAAACACGTTGGTTAAACACGTTGGCTGGTTAAACACGTTAGATAGGCTCAATTTAAACGAGCGAAAAAAACCATCTTGGATCCCGTATTTAACACATGAAACGGAAACATGCATTGATTGATTGATTGATTGGTTGGGTGGTTGGTTGGTTAAACATGTTGGTTAAACACGTTGGTTAAACACGTTGGCTGGTTAAACACGTTAGATAGGCTCAATTTAAACGAGCGAAAAAAAACATCTTGGATCCCGTATTTAACACATGAAACGGAAACATGCATTGATTGATTGATTGATTGGTTGGTTGGTTGGTTGGTTGGTTAAACACGTTGGTTAAACACGTTGGTTAAACACGTTAGTTAAACATATTTGTTAAACATGCTGGTTAAACACGTTTGATAGGCTCAATTAAAACAAGCGAAAAAAAGAGACCTTGAATCCCGTATCAAACACATGAAACGGAAACATTGATTGATTGATTGATTGATTGATTAAACACGTTGGCTGGTTAACACACGTTGGATAGGCTCAATTTAAACAAGCGAGACAAAAAAACATCTTGGATCCCGTATCTAACACATGAAACGGAAACATGCATTGATTGATTGATTGATTGGTTGGGTGGTTGGGTGGTTGATTCAACATGTCGGTTAAACACGTTGGTTAAACACGTTGGCTGGTTAAACACGTTAGATAGGCTCAATTTAAACGAGCGAAAAAAACAATCTTGGATCCCGTATTTAACACATGAAACGGAAACATGCATTGATTGATTGATTGATTGGTTGGGTGGTTGGTTGGTTAAACATGTTGGTTAAACACGTTGGTTAAACACGTTGGCTGGTTAAACACGTTAGATAGGCTCAATTTAAACGAGCGAAAAAAAACATCTTGGATCCCGTATTTAACACATGAAACGGAAACATGCATTGATTGATTGATTGATTGGTTGGTTGGTTGGTTGGTTGGTTAAACACGTTGGTTAAACACGTTGGTTAAACACGTTAGTTAAACATATTTGTTAAACATGCTGGTTAAACACGTTTGATAGGCTCAATTAAAACAAGCGAAAAAAGAGACCTTGAATCCCGTATCAAACACATGAAACGGAAACATTGATTGATTGATTGATTGATTGATTAAACACGTTGGCTGGTTAACACACGTTGGATAGGCTCAATTTAAACAAGCGAGACAAAAAAACATCTTGGATCCCGTATTTAACACATGAAACGGAAACATGCATTGATTGATTGATTGATTGGTTGGGTGGTTGGTTGGTTGATTCAACATGTCGGTTAAACACGTTGGTTAAACACGTTGGCTGGTTAAACACGTTAGATAGGCTCAATTTAAACGAGCGAAAAAAACCATCTTGGATCCCGTATTTAACACATGAAACGGAAACATGCATTGATTGATTGATTGATTGGTTGGGTGGTTGGTTGGTTAAACATGTTGGTTAAACACGTTGGTTAAACACGTTGGCTGGTTAAACACGTTAGATAGGCTCAATTTAAACGAGCGAAAAAAAAACATCTTGGATCCCGTATTTAACACATGAAACGGAAACATGCATTGATTGATTGATTGATTGGTTGGTTGGTTGGTTGGTTGGTTAAACACGTTGGTTAAACACGTTGGTTAAACACGTTAGTTAAACATATTTGTTAAACATGCTGGTTAAACACGTTTGATAGGCTCAATTAAAACAAGCGAAAAAAAGAGACCTTGAATCCCGTATCAAACACATGAAACGGAAACATTGATTGATTGATTGATTGATTGATTAAACACGTTGGCTGGTTAACACACGTTGGATAGGCTCAATTTAAACAAGCGAGACAAAAAAACATCTTGGATCCCGTATTTAACACATGAAACGGAAACATGCATTGATTGATTGATTGATTGGTTGGGTGGTTGGTTGGTTGATTCAACATGTCGGTTAAACACGTTGGTTAAACACGTTGGCTGGTTAAACACGTTAGATAGGCTCAATTTAAACGAGCGAAAAAAACCATCTTGGATCCCGTATTTAACACATGAAACGGAAACATGCATTGATTGATTGATTGATTGGTTGGGTGGTTGGTTGGTTAAACATGTTGGTTAAACACGTTGGTTAAACACGTTGGCTGGTTAAACACGTTGGCTGGTTAAACACGTTAGATAGGCTCAATTTAAACGAGCGAAAAAAAACATCTTGGATCCCGTATTTAACACATGAAACGGAAACATGCATTGATTGATTGATTGATTGGTTGGTTGGTTGGTTGGTTGGTTAAACACGTTGGTTAAACACGTTGGTTAAACACGTTAGTTAAACATATTTGTTAAACATGCTGGTTAAACACGTTTGATAGGCTCAATTAAAACAAGCGAAAAAAAGAGACCTTGAATCCCGTATCAAACACATGAAACGGAAACATTGATTGATTGATTGATTGATTGATTAAACACGTTGGCTGGTTAACACACGTTGGATAGGCTCAATTTAAACAAGCGAGACAAAAAAACATCTTGGATCCCGTATTTAACACATGAAACGGAAACATGCATTGATTGATTGATTGATTGGTTGGGTGGTTGGGTGGTTGATTCAACATGTCGGTTAAACACGTTGGTTAAACACGTTGGCTGGTTAAACACGTTAGATAGGCTCAATTTAAACGAGCGAAAAAAACCATCTTGGATCCCGTATTTAACACATGAAACGGAAACATGCATTGATTGATTGATTGATTGGTTGGGTGGTTGGTTGGTTAAACATGTTGGTTAAACACGTTGGTTAAACACGTTGGCTGGTTAAACACGTTAGATAGGCTCAATTTAAACGAGCGAAAAAAAACATCTTGGATCCCGTATTTAACACATGAAACGGAAACATGCATTGATTGATTGATTGATTGGTTGGTTGGTTGGTTGGTTGGTTAAACACGTTGGTTAAACACGTTGGTTAAACACGTTAGTTAAACATATTTGTTAAACATGCTGGTTAAACACGTTTGATAGGCTCAATTAAAACAAGCGAAAAAAAGAGACCTTGAATCCCGTATCAAACACATGAAACGGAAACATTGATTGATTGATTGATTGATTGATTAAACACGTTGGCTGGTTAACACACGTTGGATAGGCTCAATTTAAACAAGCGAGACAAAAAAACATCTTGGATCCCGTATTTAACACATGAAACGGAAACATGCATTGATTGATTGATTGATTGGTTGGGTGGTTGGATGGTTGATTCAACATGTCGGTTAAACACGTTGGTTAAACACGTTGGCTGGTTAAACACGTTAGATAGGCTCAATTTAAACGAGCGAAAAAAACCATCTTGGATCCCGTATTTAACACATGAAACGGAAACATGCATTGATTGATTGATTGATTGGTTGGGTGGTTGGTTGGTTAAACATGTTGGTTAAACACGTTGGTTAAACACGTTGGCTGGTTAAACACGTTAGATAGGCTCAATTTAAACGAGCGAAAAAAAAATCTTGGATCCCGTATTTAACACATGAAACGGAAACATGCATTGATTGATTGATTGATTGGTTGGTTGGTTGGTTGGTTGGTTAAACACGTTGGTTAAACACGTTAGTTAAACATATTTGTTAAACATGTTGGTTAAACACGTTTGATAGGCTCAATTAAAACAAGCGAAAAAAAGAGACCTTGAATCCCGTATCAAACACATGAAACGGAAACATTGATTGATTGATTGATTGATTGATTAAACACGTTGGCTGGTTAACACACGTTGGATAGGCTCAATTTAAACAAGCGAGACAAAAAAACATCTTGGATCCCGTATTTAACACATGAAACGGAAACATGCATTGATTGATTGATTGATTGGTTGGGTGGTTGGTTGGTTGATTCAACATGTCGGTTAAACACGTTGGTTAAACACGTTGACTGGTTAAACACGTTAGATAGGCTCCATTTAAACGAGCGAAAAAAACCATCTTGGATCCCGTATTTAACACATGAAACGGAAACATGCATTGATTGATTGATTGATTGGTTGGGTGGTTGGTTGGTTAAACATGTTGGTTAAACACGTTGGTTAAACACGTTGGCTGGTTAAACACGTTAGATAGGCTCAATTTAAACGAGCGAAAAAAAACATCTTGGATCCCGTATTTAACACATGAAACGGAAACATGCATTGATTGATTGATTGATTGGTTGGTTGGTTGGTTGGTTGGTTAAACACGTTGGTTAAACACGTTGGTTAAACACGTTAGTTAAACATATTTGTTAAACATGCTGGTTAAACACGTTTGATAGGCTCAATTAAAACAAGCGAAAAAAAGAGACCTTGAATCCCGTATCAAACAGATGAAACGGAAACATTGATTGATTGATTGATTGATTGATTAAACACGTTGGCTGGTTAACACACGTTGGATAGGCTCAATTTAAACAAGCGAGACAAAAAAACATCTTGGATCCCGTATTTAACACATGAAACGAAAACATGCATTGATTGATTGATTGATTGGTTGGGTGGTTGGTTGGTTGATTCAACATGTCGGTTAAACACGTTGGTTAAACACGTTGGCTGGTTAAACACGTTAGATAGGCTCAATTTAAACGAGCGAAAAAAACCATCTTGGATCCCGTATTTAACACATGAAACGGAAACATGCATTGATTGATTGATTGATTGGTTGGGTGGTTGGTTGGTTAAACATGTTGGTTAAACACGTTGGTTAAACACGTTGGCTGGTTAAACACGTTAGATAGGCTCAATTTAAACGAGCGAAAAAAAACATCTTGGATCCCGTATTTAACACATGAAACGGAAACATGCATTGATTGATTGATTGATTGGTTGGTTGGTTGGTTGGTTGGTTAAACACGTTGGTTAAACACGTTGGTTAAACACGTTAGTTAAACATATTTGTTAAACATGCTGGTTAAACACGTTTGATAGGCTCAATTAAAACAAGCGAAAAAAGAGACCTTGAATCCCGTATCAAACACATGAAACGGAAACATTGATTGATTGATTGATTGATTGATTAAACACGTTGGCTGGTTAACACACGTTGGATAGGCTCAATTTAAACAAGCGAGACAAAAAAACATCTTGGATCCCGTATTTAACACATGAAACGGAAACATGCATTGATTGATTGATTGATTGGTTGGGTGGTTGGTTGGTTGATTCAACATGTCGGTTAAACACGTTGGTTAAACACGTTGGCTGGTTAAACACGTTAGATAGGCTCAATTTAAACGAGCGAAAAAAACCATCTTGGATCCCGTATTTAACACATGAAACGGAAACATGCATTGATTGATTGAT
Organism: Mytilus galloprovincialis; assembly: GCF_965363235.1. Lineage (NCBI taxonomy): Eukaryota > Metazoa > Mollusca > Bivalvia > Mytilida > Mytilidae > Mytilus > Mytilus galloprovincialis. The sequence goes on from NW_027468014.1 coordinate 57,347, forward strand.
TGATTGGTTGGGTGGTTGGTTGGTTTAACATGTTGGTTAAACACGTTGGTTAAACACGTTGGCTGGTTAAACACGTTAGATAGGCTCAATTTAAACGAGCGAAAAAAAAACATCTTGGATCCCGTATTTAACACATGAAACGGAAACATGCATTGATTGATTGATTGATTGGTTGGTTGGTTGGTTGGTTGGTTAAACACGTTGGTTAAACACGTTGGTTAAACACGTTAGTTAAACATATTTGTTAAACATGCTGGTTAAACACGTTTGATAGGCTCAATTAAAACAAGCGAAAAAAAGAGACCTTGAATCCCGTATCAAACACATGAAACGGAAACATTGATTGATTGATTGATTGATTGATTAAACACGTTGGCTGGTTAACACACGTTGGATAGGCTCAATTTAAACAAGCGAGACAAAAAAACATCTTGGATCCCGTATTTAACACATGAAACGGAAACATGCATTGATTGATTGATTGATTGGTTGGGTGGTTGGTTGGTTGATTCAACATGTCGGTTAAACACGTTGGTTAAACACGTTGGCTGGTTAAACACGTTAGATAGGCTCAATTTAAACGAGCGAAAAAAACCATCTTGGATCCCGTATTTAACACATGAAACGGAAACATGCATTGATTGATTGATTGATTGGTTGGGTGGTTGGTTGGTTAAACATGTTGGTTAAACACGTTGGTTAAACACGTTGGCTGGTTAAACACGTTAGATAGGCTCAATTTAAACGAGCGAAAAAAAACATCTTGGATCCCGTATTTAACACATGAAACGGAAACATGCATTGATTGATTGATTGATTGGTTGGTTGGTTGGTTGGTTGGTTAAACACGTTGGTTAAACACGTTGGTTAAACACGTTAGTTAAACATATTTGTTAAACATGCTGGTTAAACACGTTTGATAGGCTCAATTAAAACAAGCGAAAAAAAGAGACCTTGAATCCCGTATCAAACACATGAAACGGAAACATTGATTGATTGATTGATTGATTGATTAAACACGTTGGCTGGTTAACACACGTTGGATAGGCTCAATTTAAACAAGCGAGACAAAAAAACATCTTGGATCCCGTATTTAACACATGAAACGGAAACATGCATTGATTGATTGATTGATTGGTTGGGTGGTTGGGTGGTTGATTCAACATGTCGGTTAAACACGTTGGTTAAACACGTTGGCTGGTTAAACACGTTAGATAGGCTCAATTTAAACGAGCGAAAAAAACCATCTTGGATCCCGTATTTAACACATGAAACGGAAACATGCATTGATTGATTGATTGATTGGTTGGGTGGTTGGTTGGTTAAACATGTTGGTTAAACACGTTGGCTGGTTAAACACGTTAGATAGGCTCAATTTAAACGAGCGAAAAAAAACATCTTGGATCCCGTATTTAACACATGAAACGGAAACATGCATTGATTGATTGATTGATTGGTTGGTTGGTTGGTTGGTTGGTTGGTTAAACACGTTGGTTAAACACGTTAGTTAAACATATTTGTTAAACATGTTGGTTAAACACGTTTGATAGGCTCAATTAAAACAAGCGAAAAAAAGAGACCTTGAATCCCGTATCAAACACATGAAACGGAAACATTGATTGATTGATTGATTGATTGATTAAACACGTTGGCTGGTTAACACACGTTGGATAGGCTCAATTTAAACAAGCGAGACAAAAAAACATCTTGGATCCCGTATTTAACACATGAAACGGAAACATGCATTGATTGATTGATTGATTGGTTGGGTGGTTGGTTGGTTGATTCAACATGTCGGTTAAACACGTTGGTTAAACACGTTGACTGGTTAAACACGTTAGATAGGCTCAATTTAAACGAGCGAAAAAAACCATCTTGGATCCCGTATTTAACACATGAAACGGAAACATGCATTGATTGATTGATTGATTGGTTGGGTGGTTGGTTGGTTAAACATGTTGGTTAAACACGTTGGTTAAACACGTTGGCTGGCTAAACACGTTAGATAGGCTCAATTTAAACGAGCGAAAAAAAACATCTTGGATCCCGTATTTAACACATGAAACGGAAACATGCATTGATTGATTGATTGATTGGTTGGTTGGTTGGTTGGTTGGTTAAACACGTTGGTTAAACACGTTGGTTAAACACGTTAGTTAAACATATTTGTTAAACATGCTGGTTAAACACGTTTGATAGGCTCAATTAAAACAAGCGAAAAAAAGAGACCTTGAATCCCGTATCAAACACATGAAACGGAAACATTGATTGATTGATTGATTGATTGATTAAACACGTTGGCTGGTTAACACACGTTGGATAGGCTCAATTTAAACAAGCGAGACAAAAAAACATCTTGGATCCCGTATTTAACACATGAAACGGAAACATGCATTGATTGATTGATTGATTGGTTGGGTGGTTGGTTGGTTGATTCAACATGTCGGTTAAACACGTTGGTTAAACACGTTGGCTGGTTAAACACGTTAGATAGGCTCAATTTAAACGAGCGAAAAAAACCATCTTGGATCCCGTATTTAACACATGAAACGGAAACATGCATTGATTGATTGATTGATTGGTTGGGTGGTTGGTTGGTTAAACATGTTGGTTAAACACGTTGGTTAAACACGTTGGCTGGTTAAACACGTTAGATAGGCTCAATTTAAACGAGCGAAAAAAAACATCTTGGATCCCGTATTTAACACATGAAACGGAAACATGCATTGATTGATTGATTGATTGGTTGGTTGGTTGGTTGGTTGGTTAAACACGTTGGTTAAACACGTTGGTTAAACACGTTAGTTAAACATATTTGTTAAACATGCTGGTTAAACACGTTTGATAGGCTCAATTAAAACAAGCGAAAAAAAGAGACCTTAAATCCCGTATCAAACACATGAAACGGAAACATTGATTGATTGATTGATTGATTGATTAAACACGTTGGCTGGTTAACACACGTTGGATAGGCTCAATTTAAACAAGCGAGACAAAAAAACATCTTGGATCCCGTATTTAACACATGAAACAGAAACATGCATTGATTGATTGATTGATTAGTTGGGTGGTTGGATGGTTGATTCAACATGTCGGTTAAACACGTTGGTTAAACACGTTGGCTGGTTAAACACGTTAGATAGGCTCAATTTAAACGAGCGAAAAAAACCATCTTGGATCCCGTATTTAACACATGAAACGGAAACATGCATTGATTGATTGATTGATTGGTTGGGTGGTTGGTTGGTTAAACATGTTGGTTAAACACGTTGGTTAAACACGTTGGCTGGTTAAACACGTTAGATAGGCTCAATTTAAACGAGCGAAAAAAAACATCTTGGATCCCGTATTTAACACATGAAACGGAAACATGCATTGATTGATTGATTGATTGGTTGGTTGGTTGGTTGGTTGGTTAAACACGTTGGTTAAACACGTTAGTTAAACATATTTGTTAAACATGTTGGTTAAACACGTTTGATAGGCTCAATTAAAACAAGCGAAAAAAAGAGACCTTGAATCCCGTATCAAACACATGAAACGGAAACATTGATTGATTGATTGATTGATTGATTAAACACGTTGGCTGGTTAACACACGTTGGATAGGCTCAATTTAAACAAGCGAGACAAAAAAACATCTTGGATCCCGTATTTAACACATGAAACGGAAACATGCATTGATTGATTGATTGATTGGTTGGGTGGTTGGTTGGTTGATTCAACATGTCGGTTAAACACGTTGGTTAAACACGTTGACTGGTTAAACACGTTAGATAGGCTCAATTTAAACGAGCGAAAAAAACCATCTTGGATCCCGTATTTAACACATGAAACGGAAACATGCATTGATTGATTGATTGATTGGTTGGGTGGTTGGTTGGTTAAACATGTTGGTTAAACACGTTGGTTAAACACGTTGGCTGGTTAAACACGTTAGATAGGCTCAATTTAAACGAGCGAAAAAAAACATCTTGGATCCCGTATTTAACACATGAAACGGAAACATGCATTGATTGATTGATTGATTGGTTGGTTGGTTGGTTGGTTGGTTAAACACGTTGGTTAAACACGTTGGTTAAACACGTTAGTTAAACATATTTGTTAAACATGCTGGTTAAACACGTTTGATAGGCTCAATTAAAACAAGCGAAAAAAAGAGACCTTGAATCCCGTATCAAACAGATGAAACGGAAACATTGATTGATTGATTGATTGATTGATTAAACACGTTGGCTGGTTAACACACGTTGGATAGGCTCAATTTAAACAAGCGAGACAAAAAAACATCTTGGATCCCGTATTTAACACATGAAACGAAAACATGCATTGATTGATTGATTGATTGGTTGGGTGGTTGGTTGGTTGATTCAACATGTCGGTTAAACACGTTGGTTAAACACGTTGGCTGGTTAAACACGTTAGATAGGCTCAATTTAAACGAGCGAAAAAAACCATCTTGGATCCCGTATTTAACACATGAAACGGAAACATGCATTGATTGATTGATTGATTGGTTGGGTGGTTGGTTGGTTAAACATGTTGGTTAAACACGTTGGTTAAACACGTTGGCTGGTTAAACACGTTAGATAGGCTCAATTTAAACGAGCGAAAAAAAAACATCTTGGATCCCGTATTTAACACATGAAACGGAAACATGCATTGATTGATTGATTGATTGGTTGGTTGGTTGGTTGGTTGGTTAAACACGTTGGTTAAACACGTTGGTTAAACACGTTAGTTAAACATATTTGTTAAACATGCTGGTTAAACACGTTTGATAGGCTCAATTAAAACAAGCGAAAAAAAGAGACCTTGAATCCCGTATCAAACACATGAAACGGAAACATTGATTGATTGATTGATTGATTGATTAAACACGTTGGCTGGTTAACACACGTTGGATAGGCTCAATTTAAACAAGCGAGACAAAAAAACATCTTGGATCCCGTATCTAACACATGAAACGGAAACATGCATTGATTGATTGATTGATTGGTTGGGTGGTTGGGTGGTTGATTCAACATGTCGGTTAAACACGTTGGTTAAACACGTTGGCTGGTTAAACACGTTAGATAGGCTCAATTTAAACGAGCGAAAAAAACAATCTTGGATCCCGTATTTAACACATGAAACGGAAACATGCATTGATTGATTGATTGATTGGTTGGGTGGTTGGTTGGTTAAACATGTTGGTTAAACACGTTGGTTAAACACGTTGGCTGGTTAAACACGTTAGATAGGCTCAATTTAAACGAGCGAAAAAAAACATCTTGGATCCCGTATTTAACACATGAAACGGAAACATGCATTGATTGATTGATTGATTGGTTGGTTGGTTGGTTGGTTGGTTAAACACGTTGGTTAAACACGTTGGTTAAACACGTTAGTTAAACATATTTGTTAAACATGCTGGTTAAACACGTTTGATAGGCTCAATTAAAACAAGCGAAAAAAGAGACCTTGAATCCCGTATCAAACACATGAAACGGAAACATTGATTGATTGATTGATTGATTGATTAAACACGTTGGCTGGTTAACACACGTTGGATAGGCTCAATTTAAACAAGCGAGACAAAAAAACATCTTGGATCCCGTATTTAACACATGAAACGGAAACATGCATTGATTGATTGATTGATTGGTTGGGTGGTTGGTTGGTTGATTCAACATGTCGGTTAAACACGTTGGTTAAACACGTTGGCTGGTTAAACACGTTAGATAGGCTCAATTTAAACGAGCGAAAAAAACCATCTTGGATCCCGTATTTAACACATGAAACGGAAACATGCATTGATTGATTGATTGATTGGTTGGGTGGTTGGTTGGTTAAACATGTTGGTTAAACACGTTGGTTAAACACGTTGGCTGGTTAAACACGTTAGATAGGCTCAATTTAAACGAGCGAAAAAAAACATCTTGGATCCCGTATTTAACACATGAAACGGAAACATGCATTGATTGATTGATTGATTGGTTGGTTGGTTGGTTGGTTGGTTAAACACGTTGGTTAAACACGTTAGTTAAACATATTTGTTAAACATGTTGGTTAAACACGTTTGATAGGCTCAATTAAAACAAGCGAAAAAAAGAGACCTTGAATCCCGTATCAAACACATGAAACGGAAACATTGATTGATTGATTGATTGATTGATTAAACACGTTGGCTGGTTAACACACGTTGGATAGGCTCAATTTAAACAAGCGAGACAAAAAAACATCTTGGATCCCGTATTTAACACATGAAACGGAAACATGCATTGATTGATTGATTGATTGGTTGGGTGGTTGGTTGGTTGATTCAACATGTCGGTTAAACACGTTGGTTAAACACGTTGACTGGTTAAACACGTTAGATAGGCTCAATTTAAACGAGCGAAAAAAACCATCTTGGATCCCGTATTTAACACATGAAACGGAAACATGCATTGATTGATTGATTGATTGGTTGGGTGGTTGGTTGGTTAAACATGTTGGTTAAACACGTTGGTTAAACACGTTGGCTGGTTAAACACGTTAGATAGGCTCAATTTAAACGAGCGAAAAAAAACATCTTGGATCCCGTATTTAACACATGAAACGGAAACATGCATTGATTGATTGATTGATTGGTTGGTTGGTTGGTTGGTTGGTTAAACACGTTGGTTAAACACGTTAGTTAAACATATTTGTTAAACATGTTGGTTAAACACGTTTGATAGGCTCAATTAAAACAAGCGAAAAAAAGAGACCTTGAATCCCGTATCAAACACATGAAACGGAAACATTGATTGATTGATTGATTGATTGATTAAACACGTTGGCTGGTTAACACACGTTGGATAGGCTCAATTTAAACAAGCGAGACAAAAAAACATCTTGGATCCCGTATTTAACACATGAAACGGAAACATGCATTGATTGATTGATTGATTGGTTGGGTGGTTGGTTGGTTGATTCAACATGTCGGTTAAACACGTTGGTTAAACACGTTGACTGGTTAAACACGTTAGATAGGCTCAATTTAAACGAGCGAAAAAAACCATCTTGGATCCCGTATTTAACACATGAAACGGAAACATGCATTGATTGATTGATTGATTGGTTGGGTGGTTGGTTGGTTAAACATGTTGGTTAAACACGTTGGTTAAACACGTTGGCTGGTTAAACACGTTAGATAGGCTCAATTTAAACGAGCGAAAAAAAACATCTTGGATCCCGTATTTAACACATGAAACGGAAACATGCATTGATTGATTGATTGATTGGTTGGTTGGTTGGTTGGTTGGTTAAACACGTTGGTTAAACACGTTAGTTAAACATATTTGTTAAACATGCTGGTTAAACACGTTTGATAGGCTCAATTAAAACAAGCGAAAAAAAGAGACCTTGAATCCCGTATCAAACAGATGAAACGGAAACATTGATTGATTGATTGATTGATTGATTAAACACGTTGGCTGGTTAACACACGTTGGATAGGCTCAATTTAAACAAGCGAGACAAAAAAACATCTTGGATCCCGTATTTAACACATGAAACGAAAACATGCATTGATTGATTGATTGATTGGTTGGGTGGTTGGTTGGTTGATTCAACATGTCGGTTAAACACGTTGGTTAAACACGTTGGCTGGTTAAACACGTTAGATAGGCTCAATTTAAACGAGCGAAAAAAACCATCTTGGATCCCGTATTTAACACATGAAACGGAAACATGCATTGATTGATTGATTGATTGGTTGGGTGGTTGGTTGGTTAAACATGTTGGTTAAACACGTTGGTTAAACACGTTGGCTGGTTAAACACGTTAGATAGGCTCAATTTAAACGAGCGAAAAAAAAACATCTTGGATCCCGTATTTAACACATGAAACGGAAACATGCATTGATTGATTGATTGATTGGTTGGTTGGTTGGTTGGTTGGTTAAACACGTTGGTTAAACACGTTGGTTAAACACGTTAGTTAAACATATTTGTTAAACATGCTGGTTAAACACGTTTGATAGGCTCAATTAAAACAAGCGAAAAAAAGAGACCTTGAATCCCGTATCAAACACATGAAACGGAAACATTGATTGATTGATTGATTGATTGATTAAACACGTTGGCTGGTTAACACACGTTGGATAGGCTCAATTTAAACAAGCGAGACAAAAAAACATCTTGGATCCCGTATCTAACACATGAAACGGAAACATGCATTGATTGATTGATTGATTGGTTGGGTGGTTGGGTGGTTGATTCAACATGTCGGTTAAACACGTTGGTTAAACACGTTGGCTGGTTAAACACGTTAGATAGGCTCAATTTAAACGAGCGAAAAAAACAATCTTGGATCCCGTATTTAACACATGAAACGGAAACATGCATTGATTGATTGATTGATTGGTTGGGTGGTTGGTTGGTTAAACATGTTGGTTAAACACGTTGGTTAAACACGTTGGCTGGTTAAACACGTTAGATAGGCTCAATTTAAACGAGCGAAAAAAAACATCTTGGATCCCGTATTTAACACATGAAACGGAAACATGCATTGATTGATTGATTGATTGGTTGGTTGGTTGGTTGGTTGGTTAAACACGTTGGTTAAACACGTTGGTTAAACACGTTAGTTAAACATATTTGTTAAACATGCTGGTTAAACACGTTTGATAGGCTCAATTAAAACAAGCGAAAAAAGAGACCTTGAATCCCGTATCAAACACATGAAACGGAAACATTGATTGATTGATTGATTGATTGATTAAACACGTTGGCTGGTTAACACACGTTGGATAGGCTCAATTTAAACAAGCGAGACAAAAAAACATCTTGGATCCCGTATTTAACACATGAAACGGAAACATGCATTGATTGATTGATTGATTGGTTGGGTGGTTGGTTGGTTGATTCAACATGTCGGTTAAACACGTTGGTTAAACACGTTGGCTGGTTAAACACGTTAGATAGGCTCAATTTAAACCAGCGAAAAAAACCATCTTGGATCCCGTATTTAACACATGAAACGGAAACATGCATTGATTGATTGATTGATTGGTTGGGTGGTTGGTTGGTTAAACATGTTGGTTAAACACGTTGGTTAAACACGTTGGCTGGTTAAACACGTTAGATAGGCTCAATTTAAACGAGCGAAAAAAAACATCTTGGATCCCGTATTTAACACATGAAACGGAAACATGCATTGATTGATTGATTGATTGGTTGGTTGGTTGGTTGGTTGGTTAAACACGTTGGTTAAACACGTTGGTTAAACACGTTAGTTAAACATATTTGTTAAACATGCTGGTTAAACACGTTTGATAGGCTCAATTAAAACAAGCGAAAAAAAGAGACCTTGAATCCCGTATCAAACACATGAAACGGAAACATTGATTGATTGATTGATTGATTGATTAAACACGTTGGCTGGTTAACACACGTTGGATAGGCTCAATTTAAACAAGCGAGACAAAAAAACATCTTGGATCCCGTATTTAACACATGAAACGGAAACATGCATTGATTGATTGATTGATTGGTTGGGTGGTTGGGTGGTTGATTCAACATGTCGGTTAAACACGTTGGTTAAACACGTTGGCTGGTTAAACACGTTAGATAGGCTCAATTTAAACGAGCGAAAAAAACCATCTTGGATCCCGTATTTAACACATGAAACGGAAACATGCATTGATTGATTGATTGATTGGTTGGGTGGTTGGTTGGTTAAACATGTTGGTTAAACACGTTGGTTAAACACGTTGGCTGGCTAAACACGTTAGATAGGCTCAATTTAAACGAGCGAAAAAAAAACATCTTGGATCCCGTATTTAACACATGAAACGGAAACATGCATTGATTGATTGATTGATTGGTTGGTTGGTTGGTTGGTTGGTTAAACACGTTGGTTAAACACGTTGGTTAAACACGTTAGTTAAACATATTTGTTAAACATGCTGGTTAAACACGTTTGATAGGCTCAATTAAAACAAGCGAAAAAAAGAGACCTTGAATCCCGTATCAAACACATGAAACGGAAACATTGATTGATTGATTGATTGATTGATTAAACACGTTGGCTGGTTAACACACGTTGGATAGGCTCAATTTAAACAAGCGAGACAAAAAAACATCTTGGATCCCGTATTTAACACATGAAACGGAAACATGCATTGATTGATTGATTGATTGGTTGGGTGGTTGGTTGGTTGATTCAACATGTCGGTTAAACACGTTGGTTAAACACGTTGGCTGGTTAAACACGTTAGATAGGCTCAATTTAAACGAGCGAAAAAAACCATCTTGGATCCCGTATTTAACACATGAAACGGAAACATGCATTGATTGATTGATTGATTGGTTGGGTGGTTGGTTGGTTAAACATGTTGGTTAAACACGTTGGTTAAACACGTTGGCTGGTTAAACACGTTAGATAGGCTCAATTTAAACGAGCGAAAAAAAACATCTTGGATCCCGTATTTAACACATGAAACGGAAACATGCATTGATTGATTGATTGATTGGTTGGTTGGTTGGTTGGTTGGTTAAACACGTTGGTTAAACACGTTGGTTAAACACGTTAGTTAAACATATTTGTTAAACATGCTGGTTAAACACGTTTGATAGGCTCAATTAAAACAAGCGAAAAAAAGAGACCTTGAATCCCGTATCAAACACATGAAACGGAAACATTGATTGATTGATTGATTGATTGATTAAACACGTTGGCTGGTTAACACACGTTGGATAGGCTCAATTTAAACAAGCGAGACAAAAAAACATCTTGGATCCCGTATTTAACACATGAAACGGAAACATGCATTGATTGATTGATTGATTGGTTGGGTGGTTGGATGGTTGATTCAACATGTCGGTTAAACACGTTGGTTAAACACGTTGGCTGGTTAAACACGTTAGATAGGCTCAATTTAAACGAGCGAAAAAAACCATCTTGGATCCCGTATTTAACACATGAAACGGAAACATGCATTGATTGATTGATTGATTGGTTGGGTGGTTGGTTGGTTAAACATGTTGGTTAAACACGTTGGTTAAACACGTTGGCTGGTTAAACACGTTAGATAGGCTCAATTTAAACGAGCGAAAAAAAACATCTTGGATCCCGTATTTAACACATGAAACGGAAACATGCATTGATTGATTGATTGATTGGTTGGTTGGTTGGTTGGTTGGTTAAACACGTTGGTTAAACACGTTAGTTAAACATATTTGTTAAACATGTTGGTTAAACACGTTTGATAGGCTCAATTAAAACAAGCGAAAAAAAGAGACCTTGAATCCCGTATCAAACACATGAAACGGAAACATTGATTGATTGATTGATTGATTGATTAAACACGTTGGCTGGTTAACACACGTTGGATAGGCTCAATTTAAACAAGCGAGACAAAAAAACATCTTGGATCCCGTATTTAACACATGAAACGGAAACATGCATTGATTGATTGATTGATTGGTTGGGTGGTTGGTTGGTTGATTCAACATGTCGGTTAAACACGTTGGTTAAACACGTTGACTGGTTAAACACGTTAGATAGGCTCAATTTAAACGAGCGAAAAAAACCATCTTGGATCCCGTATTTAACACATGAAACGGAAACATGCATTGATTGATTGATTGATTGGTTGGGTGGTTGGTTGGTTAAACATGTTGGTTAAACACGTTGGTTAAACACGTTGGCTGGTTAAACACGTTAGATAGGCTCAATTTAAACGAGCGAAAAAAAACATCTTGGATCCCGTATTTAACACATGAAACGGAAACATGCATTGATTGATTGATTGATTGGTTGGTTGGTTGGTTGGTTGGTTAAACACGTTGGTTAAACACGTTGGTTAAACACGTTAGTTAAACATATTTGTTAAACATGCTGGTTAAACACGTTTGAAAGGCTCAATTAAAACAAGCGAAAAAAAGAGACCTTGAATCCCGTATCAAACAGATGAAACGGAAACATTGATTGATTGATTGATTGATTGATTGATTAAACACGTTGGCTGGTTAACACACGTTGGATAGGCTCAATTTAAACAAGCGAGACAAAAAAACATCTTGGATCCCGTATTTAACACATGAAACGAAAACATGCATTGATTGATTGATTGATTGGTTGGGTGGTTGGTTGGTTGATTCAACATGTCGGTTAAACACGTTGGTTAAACACGTTGGCTGGTTAAACACGTTAGATAGGCTCAATTTAAACGAGCGAAAAAAACCATCTTGGATCCCGTATTTAACACATGAAACGGAAACATGCATTGATTGATTGATTGATTGGTTGGGTGGTTGGTTGGTTAAACATGTTGGTTAAACACGTTGGTTAAACACGTTGGCTGGTTAAACACGTTAGATAGGCTCAATTTAAACGAGCGAAAAAAAACATCTTGGATCCCGTATTTAACACATGAAACGGAAACATGCATTGATTGATTGATTGATTGGTTGGTTGGTTGGTTGGTTGGTTAAACACGTTGGTTAAACACGTTGGTTAAACACGTTAGTTAAACATATTTGTTAAACATGCTGGTTAAACACGTTTGATAGGCTCAATTAAAACAAGCGAAAAAAAGAGACCTTGAATCCCGTATCAAACACATGAAACGGAAACATTGATTGATTGATTGATTGATTGATTAAACACGTTGGCTGGTTAACACACGTTGGATAGGCTCAATTTAAACAAGCGAGACAAAAAAACATCTTGGATCCCGTATCTAACACATGAAACGGAAACATGCATTGATTGATTGATTGATTGGCTGGGTGGTTGGGTGGTTGATTCAACATGTCGGTTAAACACGTTGGTTAAACACGTTGGCTGGTTAAACACGTTAGATAGGCTCAATTTAAACGAGCGAAAAAAACAATCTTGGATCCCGTATTTAACACATGAAACGGAAACATGCATTGATTGATTGATTGATTGGTTGGGTGGTTGGTTGGTTAAACATGTTGGTTAAACACGTTGGTTAAACACGTTGGCTGGTTAAACACGTTAGATAGGCTCAATTTAAACGAGCGAAAAAAAACATCTTGGATCCCGTATTTAACACATGAAACGGAAACATGCATTGATTGATTGATTGATTGGTTGGTTGGTTGGTTGGTTGGTTAAACACGTTGGTTAAACACGTTGGTTAAACACGTTAGTTAAACATATTTGTTAAACATGCTGGTTAAACACGTTTGATAGGCTCAATTAAAACAAGCGAAAAAAGAGACCTTGAATCCCGTATCAAACACATGAAACGGAAACATTGATTGATTGATTGATTGATTGATTAAACACGTTGGCTGGTTAACACACGTTGGATAGGCTCAATTTAAACAAGCGAGACAAAAAAACATCTTGGATCCCGTATTTAACACATGAAACGGAAACATGCATTGATTGATTGATTGATTGGTTGGGTGGTTGGTTGGTTGATTCAACATGTCGGTTAAACACGTTGGTTAAACACGTTGGCTGGTTAAACACGTTAGATAGGCTCAATTTAAACGAGCGAAAAAAACCATCTTGGATCCCGTATTTAACACATGAAACGGAAACATGCATTGATTGATTGATTGATTGGTTGGGTGGTTGGTTGGTTTAACATGTTGGTTAAACACGTTGGTTAAACACGTTGGCTGGTTAAACACGTTAGATAGGCTCAATTTAAACGAGCGAAAAAAAAACATCTTGGATCCCGTATTTAACACATGAAACGGAAACATGCATTGATTGATTGATTGATTGGTTGGTTGGTTGGTTGGTTGGTTAAACACGTTGGTTAAACACGTTGGTTAAACACGTTAGTTAAACATATTTGTTAAACATGCTGGTTAAACACGTTTGATAGGCTCAATTAAAACAAGCGAAAAAAAGAGACCTTGAATCCCGTATCAAACACATGAAACGGAAACATTGATTGATTGATTGATTGATTGATTAAACACGTTGGCTGGTTAACACACGTTGGATAGGCTCAATTTAAACAAGCGAGACAAAAAAACATCTTGGATCCCGTATTTAACACATGAAACGGAAACATGCATTGATTGATTGATTGATTGGTTGGGTGGTTGGTTGGTTGATTCAACATGTCGGTTAAACACGTTGGTTAAACACGTTGGCTGGTTAAACACGTTAGATAGGCTCAATTTAAACGAGCGAAAAAAACCATCTTGGATCCCGTATTTAACACATGAAACGGAAACATGCATTGATTGATTGATTGATTGGTTGGTTGGTTGGTTGGTTGGTTAAACACGTTGGTTAAACACGTTGGTTAAACACGTTAGTTAAACATATTTGTTAAACATGCTGGTTAAACACGTTTGATAGGCTCAATTAAAACAAGCGAAAAAAAGAGACCTTGAATCCCGTATCAAACACATGAAACGGAAACATTGATTGATTGATTGATTGATTGATTAAACACGTTGGCTGGTTAACACACGTTGGATAGGCTCAATTTAAACAAGCGAGACAAAAAAACATCTTGGATCCCGTATTTAACACATGAAACGGAAACATGCATTGATTGATTGATTGATTGGTTGGGTGGTTGGTTGGTTGATTCAACATGTCGGTTAAACACGTTGGTTAAACACGTTGGCTGGTTAAACACGTTAGATAGGCTCAATTTAAACGAGCGAAAAAAACCATCTTGGATCCCGTATTTAACACATGAAACGGAAACATGCATTGATTGATTGATTGATTGGTTGGGTGGTTGGTTGGTTAAACATGTTGGTTAAACACGTTGGTTAAACACGTTGGCTGGTTAAACACGTTAGATAGGCTCAATTTAAACGAGCGAAAAAAAACATCTTGGATCCCGTATTTAACACATGAAACGGAAACATGCATTGATTGATTGATTGATTGGTTGGTTGGTTGGTTGGTTGGTTAAACACGTTGGTTAAACACGTTGGTTAAACACGTTAGTTAAACATATTTGTTAAACATGCTGGTTAAACACGTTTGATAGGCTCAATTAAAACAAGCGAAAAAAAGAGACCTTGAATCCCGTATCAAACACATGAAACGGAAACATTGATTGATTGATTGATTGATTGATTAAACACGTTGGCTGGTTAACACACGTTGGATAGGCTCAATTTAAACAAGCGAGACAAAAAAACATCTTGGATCCCGTATTTAACACATGAAACGGAAACATGCATTGATTGATTGATTGATTGGTTGGGTGGTTGGTTGGTTAAACATGTTGGTTAAACACGTTGGTTAAACACGTTGGCTGGTTAAACACGTTAGATAGGCTCAATTTAAACGAGCGAAAAAAAACATCTTGGATCCCGTATTTAACACATGAAACGGAAACATGCATTGATTGATTGATTGATTGGTTGGTTGGTTGGTTGGTTGGTTAAACACGTTGGTTAAACACGTTGGTTAAACACGTTAGTTAAACATATTTGTTAAACATGCTGGTTAAACACGTTTGATAGGCTCAATTAAAACAAGCGAAAAAAAGAGACCTTGAATCCCGTATCAAACACATGAAACGGAAACATTGATTGATTGATTGATTGATTGATTAAACACGTTGGCTGGTTAACACACGTTGGATAGGCTCAATTTAAACAAGCGAGACAAAAAAACATCTTGGATCCCGTATTTAACACATGAAACGGAAACATGCATTGATTGATTGATTGATTGGTTGGGTGGTTGGTTGGTTGATTCAACATGTCGGTTAAACACGTTGGTTAAACACGTTGGCTGGTTAAACACGTTAGATAGGCTCAATTTAAACGAGCGAAAAAAACCATCTTGGATCCCGTATTTAACACATGAAACGGAAACATGCATTGATTGATTGATTGATTGGTTGGGTGGTTGGTTGGTTAAACATGTTGGTTAAACACGTTGGTTAAACACGTTGGCTGGTTAAACACGTTAGATAGGCTCAATTTAAACGAGCGAAAAAAAACATCTTGGATCCCGTATTTAACACATGAAACGGAAACATGCATTGATTGATTGATTGATTGGTTGGTTGGTTGGTTGGTTGGTTAAACACGTTGGTTAAACACGTTGGTTAAACACGTTAGTTAAACATATTTGTTAAACATGCTGGTTAAACACGTTTGATAGGCTCAATTAAAACAAGCGAAAAAAAGAGACCTTGAATCCCGTATCAAACACATGAAACGGAAACATTGATTGATTGATTGATTGATTGATTAAACACGTTGGCTGGTTAACACACGTTGGATAGGCTCAATTTAAACAAGCGAGACAAAAAAACATCTTGGATCCCGTATTTAACACATGAAACGGAAACATGCATTGATTGATTGATTGATTGGTTGGGTGGTTGGTTGGTTGATTCAACATGTCGGTTAAACACGTTGGTTAAACACGTTGGCTGGTTAAACACGTTAGATAGGCTCAATTTAAACGAGCGAAAAAAACCATCTTGGATCCCGTATTTAACACATGAAACGGAAACATGCATTGATTGATTGATTGATTGGTTGGGTGGTTGGTTGGTTAAACATGTTGGTTAAACACGTTGGTTAAACACGTTGGCTGGCTAAACACGTTAGATAGGCTCAATTTAAACGAGCGAAAAAAAACATCTTGGATCCCGTATTTAACACATGAAACGGAAACATGCATTGATTGATTGATTGATTGGTTGGTTGGTTGGTTGGTTGGTTAAACACGTTGGTTAAACACGTTGGTTAAACACGTTAGTTAAACATATTTGTTAAACATGCTGGTTAAACACGTTTGATAGGCTCAATTAAAACAAGCGAAAAAAAGAGACCTTGAATCCCGTATCAAACACATGAAACGGAAACATTGATTGATTGATTGATTGATTGATTAAACACGTTGGCTGGTTAACACACGTTGGATAGGCTCAATTTAAACAAGCGAGACAAAAAAACATCTTGGATCCCGTATTTAACACATGAAACGGAAACATGCATTGATTGATTGATTGATTGGTTGGGTGGTTGGTTGGTTGATTCAACATGTCGGTTAAACACGTTGGTTAAACACGTTGGCTGGTTAAACACGTTAGATAGGCTCAATTTAAACGAGCGAAAAAAACCATCTTGGATCCCGTATTTAACACATGAAACGGAAACATGCATTGATTGATTGATTGATTGGTTGGGTGGTTGGTTGGTTAAACATGTTGGTTAAACACGTTGGTTAAACACGTTGGCTGGTTAAACACGTTAGATAGGCTCAATTTAAACGAGCGAAAAAAAACATCTTGGATCCCGTATTTAACACATGAAACGGAAACATGCATTGATTGATTGATTGATTGGTTGGTTGGTTGGTTGGTTGGTTAAACACGTTGGTTAAACACGTTGGTTAAACACGTTAGTTAAACATATTTGTTAAACATGCTGGTTAAACACGTTTGATAGGCTCAATTAAAACAAGCGAAAAAAAGAGACCTTAAATCCCGTATCAAACACATGAAACGGAAACATTGATTGATTGATTGATTGATTGATTAAACACGTTGGCTGGTTAACACACGTTGGATAGGCTCAATTTAAACAAGCGAGACAAAAAAACATCTTGGATCCCGTATTTAACACATGAAACGGAAACATGCATTGATTGATTGATTGATTGGTTGGGTGGTTGGATGGTTGATTCAACATGTCGGTTAAACACGTTGGTTAAACACGTTGGCTGGTTAAACACGTTAGATAGGCTCAATTTAAACGAGCGAAAAAAACCATCTTGGATCCCGTATTTAACACATGAAACGGAAACATGCATTGATTGATTGATTGATTGGTTGGGTGGTTGGTTGGTTAAACATGTTGGTTAAACACGTTGGTTAAACACGTTGGCTGGTTAAACACGTTAGATAGGCTCAATTTAAACGAGCGAAAAAAAACATCTTGGATCCCGTATTTAACACATGAAACGGAAACATGCATTGATTGATTGATTGATTGGTTGGTTGGTTGGTTGGTTGGTTAAACACGTTGGTTAAACACGTTAGTTAAACATATTTGTTAAACATGTTGGTTAAACACGTTTGATAGGCTCAATTAAAACAAGCGAAAAAAAGAGACCTTGAATCCCGTAGCAAACACATGAAACGGAAACATTGATTGATTGATTGATTGATTGATTAAACACGTTGGCTGGTTAACACACGTTGGATAGGCTCAATTTAAACAAGCGAGACAAAAAAACATCTTGGATCCCGTATTTAACACATGAAACGGAAACATGCATTGATTGATTGATTGATTGGTTGGGTGGTTGGTTGGTTGATTCAACATGTCGGTTAAACACGTTGGTTAAACACGTTGACTGGTTAAACACGTTAGATAGGCTCAATTTAAACGAGCGAAAAAAACCATCTTGGATCCCGTATTTAACACATGAAACGGAAACATGCATTGATTGATTGATTGATTGGTTGGGTGGTTGGTTGGTTAAACATGTTGGTTAAACACGTTGGTTAAACACGTTGGCTGGTTAAACACGTTAGATAGGCTCAATTTAAACGAGCGAAAAAAAACATCTTGGATCCCGTATTTAACACATGAAACGGAAACATGCATTGATTGATTGATTGATTGGTTGGTTGGTTGGTTGGTTGGTTAAACACGTTGGTTAAACACGTTAGTTAAACATATTTGTTAAACATGCTGGTTAAACACGTTTGATAGGCTCAATTAAAACAAGCGAAAAAAAGAGACCTTGAATCCCGTATCAAACAGATGAAACGGAAACATTGATTGATTGATTGATTGATTGATTAAACACGTTGGCTGGTTAACACACGTTGGATAGGCTCAATTTAAACAAGCGAGACAAAAAAACATCTTGGATCCCGTATTTAACACATGAAACGAAAACATGCATTGATTGATTGATTGATTGGTTGGGTGGTTGGTTGGTTGATTCAACATGTCGGTTAAACACGTTGGTTAAACACGTTGGCTGGTTAAACACGTTAGATAGGCTCAATTTAAACGAGCGAAAAAAACCATCTTGGATCCCGTATTTAACACATGAAACGGAAACATGCATTGATTGATTGATTGATTGGTTGGGTGGTTGGTTGGTTAAACATGTTGGTTAAACACGTTGGTTAAACACGTTGGCTGGTTAAACACGTTAGATAGGCTCAATTTAAACGAGCGAAAAAAAACATCTTGGATCCCGTATTTAACACATGAAACGGAAACATGCATTGATTGATTGATTGATTGGTTGGTTGGTTGGTTGGTTGGTTAAACACGTTGGTTAAACACGTTGGTTAAACACGTTAGTTAAACATATTTGTTAAACATGCTGGTTAAACACGTTTGATAGGCTCAATTAAAACAAGCGAAAAAAAGAGACCTTGAATCCCGTATCAAACACATGAAACGGAAACATTGATTGATTGATTGATTGATTGATTAAACACGTTGGCTGGTTAACACACGTTGGATAGGCTCAATTTAAACAAGCGAGACAAAAAAACATCTTGGATCCCGTATCTAACACATGAAACGGAAACATGCATTGATTGATTGATTGATTGGTTGGGTGGTTGGGTGGTTGATTCAACATGTCGGTTAAACACGTTGGTTAAACACGTTGGCTGGTTAAACACGTTAGATAGGCTCAATTTAAACGAGCGAAAAAAACAATCTTGGATCCCGTATTTAACACATGAAACGGAAACATGCATTGATTGATTGATTGATTGGTTGGGTGGTTGGTTGGTTAAACATGTTGGTTAAACACGTTGGTTAAACACGTTGGCTGGTTAAACACGTTAGATAGGCTCAATTTAAACGAGCGAAAAAAAACATCTTGGATCCCGTATTTAACACATGAAACGGAAACATGCATTGATTGATTGATTGATTGGTTGGTTGGTTGGTTGGTTGGTTAAACACGTTGGTTAAACACGTTGGTTAAACACGTTAGTTAAACATATTTGTTAAACATGCTGGTTAAACACGTTTGATAGGCTCAATTAAAACAAGCGAAAAAAGAGACCTTGAATCCCGTATCAAACACATGAAACGGAAACATTGATTGATTGATTGATTGATTGATTAAACACGTTGGCTGGTTAACACACGTTGGATAGGCTCAATTTAAACAAGCGAGACAAAAAAACATCTTGGATCCCGTATTTAACACATGAAACGGAAACATGCATTGATTGATTGATTGATTGGTTGGGTGGTTGGTTGGTTGATTCAACATGTCGGTTAAACACGTTGGTTAAACACGTTGGCTGGTTAAACACGTTAGATAGGCTCAATTTAAACGAGCGAAAAAAACCATCTTGGATCCCGTATTTAACACATGAAACGGAAACATGCATTGATTGATTGATTGATTGGTTGGGTGGTTGGTTGGTTAAACATGTTGGTTAAACACGTTGGTTAAACACGTTGGCTGGTTAAACACGTTAGATAGGCTCAATTTAAACGAGCGAAAAAAAAACATCTTGGATCCCGTATTTAACACATGAAACGGAAACATGCATTGATTGATTGATTGATTGGTTGGTTGGTTGGTTGGTTGGTTAAACACGTTGGTTAAACACGTTGGTTAAACACGTTAGTTAAACATATTTGTTAAACATGCTGGTTAAACACGTTTGATAGGCTCAATTAAAACAAGCGAAAAAAAGAGACCTTGAATCCCGTATCAAACACATGAAACGGAAACATTGATTGATTGATTGATTGATTGATTAAACACGTTGGCTGGTTAACACACGTTGGATAGGCTCAATTTAAACAAGCGAGACAAAAAAACATCTTGGATCCCGTATTTAACACATGAAACGGAAACATGCATTGATTGATTGATTGATTGGTTGGGTGGTTGGTTGGTTGATTCAACATGTCGGTTAAACACGTTGGTTAAACACGTTGGCTGGTTAAACACGTTAGATAGGCTCAATTTAAACGAGCGAAAAAAACCATCTTGGATCCCGTATTTAACACATGAAACGGAAACATGCATTGATTGATTGATTGATTGGTTGGGTGGTTGGTTGGTTAAACATGTTGGTTAAACACGTTGGTTAAACACGTTGGCTGGTTAAACACGTTGGCTGGTTAAACACGTTAGATAGGCTCAATTTAAACGAGCGAAAAAAAACATCTTGGATCCCGTATTTAACACATGAAACGGAAACATGCATTGATTGATTGATTGATTGGTTGGTTGGTTGGTTGGTTGGTTAAACACGTTGGTTAAACACGTTGGTTAAACACGTTAGTTAAACATATTTGTTAAACATGCTGGTTAAACACGTTTGATAGGCTCAATTAAAACAAGCGAAAAAAAGAGACCTTGAATCCCGTATCAAACACATGAAACGGAAACATTGATTGATTGATTGATTGATTGATTAAACACGTTGGCTGGTTAACACACGTTGGATAGGCTCAATTTAAACAAGCGAGACAAAAAAACATCTTGGATCCCGTATTTAACACATGAAACGGAAACATGCATTGATTGATTGATTGATTGGTTGGGTGGTTGGGTGGTTGATTCAACATGTCGGTTAAACACGTTGGTTAAACACGTTGGCTGGTTAAACACGTTAGATAGGCTCAATTTAAACGAGCGAAAAAAACCATCTTGGATCCCGTATTTAACACATGAAACGGAAACATGCATTGATTGATTGATTGATTGGTTGGGTGGTTGGTTGGTTAAACATGTTGGTTAAACACGTTGGTTAAACACGTTGGCTGGTTAAACACGTTAGATAGGCTCAATTTAAACGAGCGAAAAAAAACATCTTGGATCCCGTATTTAACACATGAAACGGAAACATGCATTGATTGATTGATTGATTGGTTGGTTGGTTGGTTGGTTGGTTAAACACGTTGGTTAAACACGTTAGTTAAACATATTTGTTAAACATGTTGGTTAAACACGTTTGATAGGCTCAATTAAAACAAGCGAAAAAAAGAGACCTTGAATCCCGTATCAAACACATGAAACGGAAACATTGATTGATTGATTGATTGATTGATTAAACACGTTGGCTGGTTAACACACGTTGGATAGGCTCAATTTAAACAAGCGAGACAAAAAAACATCTTGGATCCCGTATTTAACACATGAAACGGAAACATGCATTGATTGATTGATTGATTGGTTGGGTGGTTGGTTGGTTGATTCAACATGTCGGTTAAACACGTTGGTTAAACACGTTGACTGGTTAAACACGTTAGATAGGCTCCATTTAAACGAGCGAAAAAAACCATCTTGGATCCCGTATTTAACACATGAAACGGAAACATGCATTGATTGATTGATTGATTGGTTGGGTGGTTGGTTGGTTAAACATGTTGGTTAAACACGTTGGTTAAACACGTTGGCTGGTTAAACACGTTAGATAGGCTCAATTTAAACGAGCGAAAAAAAACATCTTGGATCCCGTATTTAACACATGAAACGGAAACATGCATTGATTGATTGATTGATTGGTTGGTTGGTTGGTTGGTTGGTTAAACACGTTGGTTAAACACGTTGGTTAAACACGTTAGTTAAACATATTTGTTAAACATGCTGGTTAAACACGTTTGATAGGCTCAATTAAAACAAGCGAAAAAAAGAGACCTTGAATCCCGTATCAAACAGATGAAACGGAAACATTGATTGATTGATTGATTGATTGATTAAACACGTTGGCTGGTTAACACACGTTGGATAGGCTCAATTTAAACAAGCGAGACAAAAAAACATCTTGGATCCCGTATTTAACACATGAAACGAAAACATGCATTGATTGATTGATTGATTGGTTGGGTGGTTGGTTGGTTGATTCAACATGTCGGTTAAACACGTTGGTTAAACACGTTGGCTGGTTAAACACGTTAGATAGGCTCAATTTAAACGAGCGAAAAAAACCATCTTGGATCCCGTATTTAACACATGAAACGGAAACATGCATTGATTGATTGATTGATTGGTTGGGTGGTTGGTTGGTTAAACATGTTGGTTAAACACGTTGGTTAAACACGTTGGCTGGTTAAACACGTTAGATAGGCTCAATTTAAACGAGCGAAAAAAAACATCTTGGATCCCGTATTTAACACATGAAACGGAAACATGCATTGATTGATTGATTGATTGGTTGGTTGGTTGGTTGGTTGGTTAAACACGTTGGTTAAACACGTTGGTTAAACACGTTAGTTAAACATATTTGTTAAACATGCTGGTTAAACACGTTTGATAGGCTCAATTAAAACAAGCGAAAAAAAGAGACCTTGAATCCCGTATCAAACACATGAAACGGAAACATTGATTGATTGATTGATTGATTGATTAAACACGTTGGCTGGTTAACACACGTTGGATAGGCTCAATTTAAACAAGCGAGACAAAAAAACATCTTGGATCCCGTATCTAACACATGAAACGGAAACATGCATTGATTGATTGATTGATTGGTTGGGTGGTTGGGTGGTTGATTCAACATGTCGGTTAAACACGTTGGTTAAACACGTTGGCTGGTTAAACACGTTAGATAGGCTCAATTTAAACGAGCGAAAAAAACAATCTTGGATCCCGTATTTAACACATGAAACGGAAACATGCATTGATTGATTGATTGATTGGTTGGGTGGTTGGTTGGTTAAACATGTTGGTTAAACACGTTGGTTAAACACGTTGGCTGGTTAAACACGTTAGATAGGCTCAATTTAAACGAGCGAAAAAAATATCTTGGATCCCGTATTTAACACATGAAACGGAAACATGCATTGATTGATTGATTGATTGGTTGGTTGGTTGGTTGGTTGGTTAAACACGTTGGTTAAACACGTTGGTTAAACACGTTAGTTAAACATATTTGTTAAACATGCTGGTTAAACACGTTTGATAGGCTCAATTAAAACAAGCGAAAAAAGAGACCTTGAATCCCGTATCAAACACATGAAACGGAAACATTGATTGATTGATTGATTGATTGATTAAACACGTTGGCTGGTTAACACACGTTGGATAGGCTCAATTTAAACAAGCGAGACAAAAAAACATCTTGGATCCCGTATTTAACACATGAAACGGAAACATGCATTGATTGATTGATTGATTGGTTGGGTGGTTGGTTGGTTGATTCAACATGTCGGTTAAACACGTTGGTTAAACACGTTGGCTGGTTAAACACGTTAGATAGGCTCAATTTAAACGAGCGAAAAAAACCATCTTGGATCCCGTATTTAACACATGAAACGGAAACATGCATTGATTGATTGATTGATTGGTTGGGTGGTTGGTTGGTTTAACATGTTGGTTAAACACGTTGGTTAAACACGTTGGCTGGTTAAACACGTTAGATAGGCTCAATTTAAACGAGCGAAAAAAAAACATCTTGGATCCCGTATTTAACACATGAAACGGAAACATGCATTGATTGATTGATTGATTGGTTGGTTGGTTGGTTGGTTGGTTAAACACGTTGGTTAAACACGTTGGTTAAACACGTTAGTTAAACATATTTGTTAAACATGCTGGTTAAACACGTTTGATAGGCTCAATTAAAACAAGCGAAAAAAAGAGACCTTGAATCCCGTATCAAACACATGAAACGGAAACATTGATTGATTGATTGATTGATTGATTAAACACGTTGGCTGGTTAACACACG
Organism: Mytilus galloprovincialis; assembly: GCF_965363235.1. Taxonomy (NCBI): domain Eukaryota; kingdom Metazoa; phylum Mollusca; class Bivalvia; order Mytilida; family Mytilidae; genus Mytilus; species Mytilus galloprovincialis. The sequence continues at coordinate 81,962 of NW_027468014.1, forward strand.
TTGGATAGGCTCAATTTAAACAAGCGAGACAAAAAAACATCTTGGATCCCGTATTTAACACATGAAACGGAAACATGCATTGATTGATTGATTGATTGGTTGGGTGGTTGGTTGGTTGATTCAACATGTCGGTTAAACACGTTGGTTAAACACGTTGGCTGGTTAAACACGTTAGATAGGCTCAATTTAAACGAGCGAAAAAAACCATCTTGGATCCCGTATTTAACACATGAAACGGAAACATGCATTGATTGATTGATTGATTGGTTGGGTGGTTGGTTGGTTAAACATGTTGGTTAAACACGTTGGTTAAACACGTTGGCTGGTTAAACACGTTAGATAGGCTCAATTTAAACGAGCGAAAAAAAACATCTTGGATCCCGTATTTAACACATGAAACGGAAACATGCATTGATTGATTGATTGATTGGTTGGTTGGTTGGTTGGTTGGTTAAACACGTTGGTTAAACACGTTGGTTAAACACGTTAGTTAAACATATTTGTTAAACATGCTGGTTAAACACGTTTGATAGGCTCAATTAAAACAAGCGAAAAAAAGAGACCTTGAATCCCGTATCAAACACATGAAACGGAAACATTGATTGATTGATTGATTGATTGATTAAACACGTTGGCTGGTTAACACACGTTGGATAGGCTCAATTTAAACAAGCGAGACAAAAAAACATCTTGGATCCCGTATTTAACACATGAAACGGAAACATGCATTGATTGATTGATTGATTGGTTGGGTGGTTGGGTGGTTGATTCAACATGTCGGTTAAACACGTTGGTTAAACACGTTGGCTGGTTAAACACGTTAGATAGGCTCAATTTAAACGAGCGAAAAAAACCATCTTGGATCCCGTATTTAACACATGAAACGGAAACATGCATTGATTGATTGATTGATTGGTTGGGTGGTTGGTTGGTTAAACATGTTGGTTAAACACGTTGGCTGGTTAAACACGTTAGATAGGCTCAATTTAAACGAGCGAAAAAAAACATCTTGGATCCCGTATTTAACACATGAAACGGAAACATGCATTGATTGATTGATTGATTGGTTGGTTGGTTGGTTGGTTGGTTGGTTAAACACGTTGGTTAAACACGTTAGTTAAACATATTTGTTAAACATGTTGGTTAAACACGTTTGATAGGCTCAATTAAAACAAGCGAAAAAAAGAGACCTTGAATCCCGTATCAAACACATGAAACGGAAACATTGATTGATTGATTGATTGATTGATTAAACACGTTGGCTGGTTAACACACGTTGGATAGGCTCAATTTAAACAAGCGAGACAAAAAAACATCTTGGATCCCGTATTTAACACATGAAACGGAAACATGCATTGATTGATTGATTGATTGGTTGGGTGGTTGGTTGGTTGATTCAACATGTCGGTTAAACACGTTGGTTAAACACGTTGACTGGTTAAACACGTTAGATAGGCTCAATTTAAACGAGCGAAAAAAACCATCTTGGATCCCGTATTTAACACATGAAACGGAAACATGCATTGATTGATTGATTGATTGATTGGGTGGTTGGTTGGTTAAACATGTTGGTTAAACACGTTGGTTAAACACGTTGGCTGGTTAAACACGTTAGATAGGCTCAATTTAAACGAGCGAAAAAAAACATCTTGGATCCCGTATTTAACACATGAAACGGAAACATGCATTGATTGATTGATTGATTGGTTGGTTGGTTGGTTGGTTGGTTGGTTGGTTGGTTAAACACGTTGGTTAAACACGTTAGTTAAACATATTTGTTAAACATGCTGGTTAAACACGTTTGATAGGCTCAATTAAAACAAGCGAAAAAAAGAGACCTTGAATCCCGTATCAAACAGATGAAACGGAAACATTGATTGATTGATTGATTGATTGATTAAACACGTTGGCTGGTTAACACACGTTGGATAGGCTCAATTTAAACAAGCGAGACAAAAAAACATCTTGGATCCCGTATTTAACACATGAAACGGAAACATGCATTGATTGATTGATTGATTGGTTGGGTGGTTGGTTGGTTGATTCAACATGTCGGTTAAACACGTTGGTTAAACACGTTGGCTGGTTAAACACGTTAGATAGGCTCAATTTAAACGAGCGAAAAAAACCATCTTGGATCCCGTATTTAACACATGAAACGGAAACATGCATTGATTGATTGATTGATTGGTTGGGTGGTTGGTTGGTTAAACATGTTGGTTAAACACGTTGGTTAAACACGTTGGCTGGTTAAACACGTTAGATAGGCTCAATTTAAACGAGCGAAAAAAAACATCTTGGATCCCGTATTTAACACATGAAACGGAAACATGCATTGATTGATTGATTGATTGGTTGGTTGGTTGGTTGGTTGGTTAAACATGTTGGTTAAACACGTTGGTTAAACACGTTGGCTGGTTAAACACGTTAGATAGGCTCAATTTAAACGAGCGAAAAAAAACATCTTGGATCCCGTATTTAACACATGAAACGGAAACATGCATTGATTGATTGATTGATTGGTTGGTTGGTTGGTTGGTTGGTTAAACACGTTGGTTAAACACGTTGGTTAAACACGTTAGTTAAACATATTTGTTAAACATGCTGGTTAAACACGTTTGATAGGCTCAATTAAAACAAGCGAAAAAAAGAGACCTTGAATCCCGTATCAAACACATGAAACGGAAACATTGATTGATTGATTTATTGATTGATTAAACACGTTGGCTGGTTAACACACGTTGGATAGGCTCAATTTAAACAAGCGAGACAAAAAAACATCTTGGATCCCGTATTTAACACATGAAACGGAAACATGCATTGATTGATTGATTGATTGGTTGGGTGGTTGGGTGGTTGATTCAACATGTCGGTTAAACACGTTGGTTAAACACGTTGGCTGGTTAAACACGTTAGATAGGCTCAATTTAAACGAGCGAAAAAAACAATCTTGGATCCCGTATTTAACACATGAAACGGAAACATGCATTGATTGATTGATTGATTGGTTGGGTGGTTGGTTGGTTAAACATGTTGGTTAAACACGTTGGTTAAACACGTTGGCTGGTTAAACACGTTAGATAGGCTCAATTTAAACGAGCGAAAAAAAACATCTTGGATCCCGTATTTAACACATGAAACGGAAACATGCATTGATTGATTGATTGATTGGTTGGTTGGTTGGTTGGTTGGTTAAACACGTTGGTTAAACACGTTGGTTAAACACGTTAGTTAAACATATTTGTTAAACATGCTGGTTAAACACGTTTGATAGGCTCAATTAAAACAAGCGAAAAAAAGAGACCTTGAATCCCGTATCAAACACATGAAACGGAAACATTGATTGATTGATTGATTGATTGATTAAACACGTTGGCTGGTTAACACACGTTGGATAGGCTCAATTTAAACAAGCGAGACAAAAAAACATCTTGGATCCCGTATTTAACACATGAAACGGAAACATGCATTGATTGATTGATTGATTGGTTGGGTGGTTGGTTGGTTGATTCAACATGTCGGTTAAACACGTTGGTTAAACACGTTGGCTGGTTAAACACGTTAGATAGGCTCAATTTAAACGAGCGAAAAAAACCATCTTGGATCCCGTATTTAACACATGAAACGGAAACATGCATTGATTGATTGATTGATTGGTTGGGTGGTTGGTTGGTTAAACATGTTGGTTAAACACGTTGGTTAAACACGTTGGCTGGTTAAACACGTTAGATAGGCTCAATTTAAACGAGCGAAAAAAAACATCTTGGATCCCGTATTTAACACATGAAACGGAAACATGCATTGATTGATTGATTGATTGGTTGGTTGGTTGGTTGGTTGGTTAAACACGTTGGTTAAACACGTTGGTTAAACACGTTAGTTAAACATATTTGTTAAACATGCTGGTTAAACACGTTTGATAGGCTCAATTAAAACAAGCGAAAAAAAGAGACCTTGAATCCCGTATCAAACACATGAAACGGAAACATTGATTGATTGATTGATTGATTGATTAAACACGTTGGCTGGTTAACACACGTTGGATAGGCTCAATTTAAACAAGCGAGACAAAAAAACATCTTGGATCCCGTATTTAACACATGAAACGGAAACATGCATTGATTGATTGATTGATTGGTTGGGTGGTTGGTTGGTTGATTCAACATGTCGGTTAAACACGTTGGTTAAACACGTTGGCTGGTTAAACACGTTAGATAGGCTCAATTTAAACGAGCGAAAAAAACCATCTTGGATCCCGTATTTAACACATGAAACGGAAACATGCATTGATTGATTGATTGATTGGTTGGGTGGTTGGTTGGTTAAACATGTTGGTTAAACACGTTGGTTAAACACGTTGGATGGTTAAACACGTTAGATAGGCTCAATTTAAACGAGCGAAAAAAAACATCTTGGATCCCGTATTTAACACATGAAACGGAAACATGCATTGATTGATTGATTGATTGGTTGGTTGGTTGGTTGGTTGGTTAAACACGTTGGTTAAACACGTTGGTTAAACACGTTAGTTAAACATATTTGTTAAACATGCTGGTTAAACACGTTTGATAGGCTCAATTAAAACAAGCGAAAAAAAGAGACCTTAAATCCCGTATCAAACACATGAAACGGAAACATTGATTGATTGATTGATTGATTGATTAAACACGTTGGCTGGTTAACACACGTTGGATAGGCTCAATTTAAACAAGCGAGACAAAAAAACATCTTGGATCCCGTATTTAACACATGAAACGGAAACATGCATTGATTGATTGATTGATTGGTTGGGTGGTTGGATGGTTGATTCAACATGTCGGTTAAACACGTTGGTTAAACACGTTGGCTGGTTAAACACGTTAGATAGGCTCAATTTAAACGAGCGAAAAAAACCATCTTGGATCCCGTATTTAACACATGAAACGGAAACATGCATTGATTGATTGATTGATTGGTTGGGTGGTTGGTTGGTTAAACATGTTGGTTAAACACGTTGGTTAAACACGTTGGCTGGTTAAACACGTTAGATAGGCTCAATTTAAACGAGCGAAAAAAAACATCTTGGATCCCGTATTTAACACATGAAACGGAAACATGCATTGATTGATTGATTGATTGGTTGGTTGGTTGGTTGGTTGGTTAAACACGTTGGTTAAACACGTTAGTTAAACATATTTGTTAAACATGTTGGTTAAACACGTTTGATAGGCTCAATTAAAACAAGCGAAAAAAAGAGACCTTGAATCCCGTATCAAACACATGAAACGGAAACATTGATTGATTGATTAAACACGTTGGCTGGTTAACACACGTTGGATAGGCTCAATTTAAACAAGCGAGACAAAAAAACATCTTGGATCCCGTATTTAACACATGAAACGGAAACATGCATTGATTGATTGATTGATTGGTTGGGTGGTTGGTTGGTTGATTCAACATGTCGGTTAAACACGTTGGTTAAACACGTTGACTGGTTAAACACGTTAGATAGGCTCAATTTAAACGAGCGAAAAAAACCATCTTGGATCCCGTATTTAACACATGAAACGGAAACATGCATTGATTGATTGATTGATTGGTTGGGTGGTTGGTTGGTTAAACATGTTGGTTAAACACGTTGGTTAAACACGTTGGCTGGTTAAACACGTTAGATAGGCTCAATTTAAACGAGCGAAAAAAAACATCTTGGATCCCGTATTTAACACATGAAACGGAAACATGCATTGATTGATTGATTGATTGGTTGGTTGGTTGGTTGGTTGGTTAAACACGTTGGTTAAACACGTTGGTTAAACACGTTAGTTAAACATATTTGTTAAACATGCTGGTTAAACACGTTTGATAGGCTCAATTAAAACAAGCGAAAAAAAGAGACCTTGAATCCCGTATCAAACAGATGAAACGGAAACATTGATTGATTGATTGATTGATTGATTAAACACGTTGGCTGGTTAACACACGTTGGATAGGCTCAATTTAAACAAGCGAGACAAAAAAACATCTTGGATCCCGTATTTAACACATGAAACGAAAACATGCATTGATTGATTGATTGATTGGTTGGGTGGTTGGTTGGTTGATTCAACATGTCGGTTAAACACGTTGGTTAAACACGTTGGCTGGTTAAACACGTTAGATAGGCTCAATTTAAACGAGCGAAAAAAACCATCTTGGATCCCGTATTTAACACATGAAACGGAAACATGCATTGATTGATTGATTGATTGGTTGGGTGGTTGGTTGGTTAAACATGTTGGTTAAACACGTTGGTTAAACACGTTGGCTGGTTAAACACGTTAGATAGGCTCAATTTAAACGAGCGAAAAAAAACATCTTGGATCCCGTATTTAACACATGAAACGGAAACATGCATTGATTGATTGATTGATTGGTTGGTTGGTTGGTTGGTTGGTTAAACACGTTGGTTAAACACGTTGGTTAAACACGTTAGTTAAACATATTTGTTAAACATGCTGGTTAAACACGTTTGATAGGCTCAATTAAAACAAGCGAAAAAAAGAGACCTTGAATCCCGTATCAAACACATGAAACGGAAACATTGATTGATTGATTGATTGATTGATTAAACACGTTGGCTGGTTAACACACGTTGGATAGGCTCAATTTAAACAAGCGAGACAAAAAAACATCTTGGATCCCGTATTTAACACATGAAACGGAAACATGCATTGATTGATTGATTGATTGGTTGGGTGGTTGGTTGGTTGATTCAACATGTCGGTTAAACACGTTGGTTAAACACGTTGACTGGTTAAACACGTTAGATAGGCTCAATTTAAACGAGCGAAAAAAACCATCTTGGATCCCGTATTTAACACATGAAACGGAAACATGCATTGATTGATTGATTGATTGGTTGGGTGGTTGGTTGGTTAAACATGTTGGTTAAACACGTTGGTTAAACACGTTGGCTGGTTAAACACGTTAGATAGGCTCAATTTAAACGAGCGAAAAAAAACATCTTGGATCCCGTATTTAACACATGAAACGGAAACATGCATTGATTGATTGATTGATTGGTTGGTTGGTTGGTTGGTTGGTTAAACACGTTGGTTAAACACGTTGGTTAAACACGTTAGTTAAACATATTTGTTAAACATGCTGGTTAAACACGTTTGATAGGCTCAATTAAAACAAGCGAAAAAAAGAGACCTTGAATCCCGTATCAAACAGATGAAACGGAAACATTGATTGATTGATTGATTGATTGATTAAACACGTTGGCTGGTTAACACACGTTGGATAGGCTCAATTTAAACAAGCGAGACAAAAAAACATCTTGGATCCCGTATTTAACACATGAAACGAAAACATGCATTGATTGATTGATTGATTGGTTGGGTGGTTGGTTGGTTGATTCAACATGTCGGTTAAACACGTTGGTTAAACACGTTGGCTGGTTAAACACGTTAGATAGGCTCAATTTAAACGAGCGAAAAAAACCATCTTGGATCCCGTATTTAACACATGAAACGGAAACATGCATTGATTGATTGATTGATTGGTTGGGTGGTTGGTTGGTTAAACATGTTGGTTAAACACGTTGGTTAAACACGTTGGCTGGTTAAACACGTTAGATAGGCTCAATTTAAACGAGCGAAAAAAAAACATCTTGGATCCCGTATTTAACACATGAAACGGAAACATGCATTGATTGATTGATTGATTGGTTGGTTGGTTGGTTGGTTGGTTAAACACGTTGGTTAAACACGTTGGTTAAACACGTTAGTTAAACATATTTGTTAAACATGCTGGTTAAACACGTTTGATAGGCTCAATTAAAACAAGCGAAAAAAAGAGACCTTGAATCCCGTATCAAACACATGAAACGGAAACATTGATTGATTGATTGATTGATTGATTAAACACGTTGGCTGGTTAACACACGTTGGATAGGCTCAATTTAAACAAGCGAGACAAAAAAACATCTTGGATCCCGTATCTAACACATGAAACGGAAACATGCATTGATTGATTGATTGATTGGTTGGGTGGTTGGGTGGTTGATTCAACATGTCGGTTAAACACGTTGGTTAAACACGTTGGCTGGTTAAACACGTTAGATAGGCTCAATTTAAACGAGCGAAAAAAACAATCTTGGATCCCGTATTTAACACATGAAACGGAAACATGCATTGATTGATTGATTGATTGGTTGGGTGGTTGGTTGGTTAAACATGTTGGTTAAACACGTTGGTTAAACACGTTGGCTGGTTAAACACGTTAGATAGGCTCAATTTAAACGAGCGAAAAAAAACATCTTGGATCCCGTATTTAACACATGAAACGGAAACATGCATTGATTGATTGATTGATTGGTTGGTTGGTTGGTTGGTTGGTTAAACACGTTGGTTAAACACGTTGGTTAAACACGTTAGTTAAACATATTTGTTAAACATGCTGGTTAAACACGTTTGATAGGCTCAATTAAAACAAGCGAAAAAAGAGACCTTGAATCCCGTATCAAACACATGAAACGGAAACATTGATTGATTGATTGATTGATTGATTAAACACGTTGGCTGGTTAACACACGTTGGATAGGCTCAATTTAAACAAGCGAGACAAAAAAACATCTTGGATCCCGTATTTAACACATGAAACGGAAACATGCATTGATTGATTGATTGATTGGTTGGGTGGTTGGTTGGTTGATTCAACATGTCGGTTAAACACGTTGGTTAAACACGTTGGCTGGTTAAACACGTTAGATAGGCTCAATTTAAACGAGCGAAAAAAACCATCTTGGATCCCGTATTTAACACATGAAACGGAAACATGCATTGATTGATTGATTGATTGGTTGGGTGGTTGGTTGGTTAAACATGTTGGTTAAACACGTTGGTTAAACACGTTGGCTGGTTAAACACGTTAGATAGGCTCAATTTAAACGAGCGAAAAAAAACATCTTGGATCCCGTATTTAACACATGAAACGGAAACATGCATTGATTGATTGATTGATTGGTTGGTTGGTTGGTTGGTTGGTTAAACACGTTGGTTAAACACGTTAGTTAAACATATTTGTTAAACATGTTGGTTAAACACGTTTGATAGGCTCAATTAAAACAAGCGAAAAAAAGAGACCTTGAATCCCGTATCAAACACATGAAACGGAAACATTGATTGATTGATTGATTGATTGATTAAACACGTTGGCTGGTTAACACACGTTGGATAGGCTCAATTTAAACAAGCGAGACAAAAAAACATCTTGGATCCCGTATTTAACACATGAAACGGAAACATGCATTGATTGATTGATTGATTGGTTGGGTGGTTGGTTGGTTGATTCAACATGTCGGTTAAACACGTTGGTTAAACACGTTGACTGGTTAAACACGTTAGATAGGCTCAATTTAAACGAGCGAAAAAAACCATCTTGGATCCCGTATTTAACACATGAAACGGAAACATGCATTGATTGATTGATTGATTGGTTGGGTGGTTGGTTGGTTAAACATGTTGGTTAAACACGTTGGTTAAACACGTTGGCTGGTTAAACACGTTAGATAGGCTCAATTTAAACGAGCGAAAAAAAACATCTTGGATCCCGTATTTAACACATGAAACGGAAACATGCATTGATTGATTGATTGATTGGTTGGTTGGTTGGTTGGTTGGTTAAACACGTTGGTTAAACACGTTAGTTAAACATATTTGTTAAACATGTTGGTTAAACACGTTTGATAGGCTCAATTAAAACAAGCGAAAAAAAGAGACCTTGAATCCCGTATCAAACACATGAAACGGAAACATTGATTGATTGATTGATTGATTGATTAAACACGTTGGCTGGTTAACACACGTTGGATAGGCTCAATTAAAACAAGCGAGACAAAAAAACATCTTGGATCCCGTATTTAACACATGAAACGGAAACATGCATTGATTGATTGATTGATTGGTTGGGTGGTTGGTTGGTTGATTCAACATGTCGGTTAAACACGTTGGTTAAACACGTTGACTGGTTAAACACGTTAGATAGGCTCAATTTAAACGAGCGAAAAAAACCATCTTGGATCCCGTATTTAACACATGAAACGGAAACATGCATTGATTGATTGATTGATTGGTTGGGTGGTTGGTTGGTTAAACATGTTGGTTAAACACGTTGGTTAAACACGTTGGCTGGTTAAACACGTTAGATAGGCTCAATTTAAACGAGCGAAAAAAAACATCTTGGATCCCGTATTTAACACATGAAACGGAAACATGCATTGATTGATTGATTGATTGGTTGGTTGGTTGGTTGATTGGTTAAACACGTTGGTTAAACACGTTAGTTAAACATATTTGTTAAACATGCTGGTTAAACACGTTTGATAGGCTCAATTAAAACAAGCGAAAAAAAGAGACCTTGAATCCCGTATCAAACAGATGAAACGGAAACATTGATTGATTGATTGATTGATTGATTAAACACGTTGGCTGGTTAACACACGTTGGATAGGCTCAATTTAAACAAGCGAGACAAAAAAACATCTTGGATCCCGTATTTAACACATGAAACGAAAACATGCATTGATTGATTGATTGATTGGTTGGGTGGTTGGTTGGTTGATTCAACATGTCGGTTAAACACGTTGGTTAAACACGTTGGCTGGTTAAACACGTTAGATAGGCTCAATTTAAACGAGCGAAAAAAACCATCTTGGATCCCGTATTTAACACATGAAACGGAAACATGCATTGATTGATTGATTGATTGGTTGGGTGGTTGGTTGGTTAAACATGTTGGTTAAACACGTTGGTTAAACACGTTGGCTGGTTAAACACGTTAGATAGGCTCAATTTAAACGAGCGAAAAAAAAACATCTTGGATCCCGTATTTAACACATGAAACGGAAACATGCATTGATTGATTGATTGATTGGTTGGTTGGTTGGTTGGTTGGTTAAACACGTTGGTTAAACACGTTGGTTAAACACGTTAGTTAAACATATTTGTTAAACATGCTGGTTAAACACGTTTGATAGGCTCAATTAAAACAAGCGAAAAAAAGAGACCTTGAATCCCGTATCAAACACATGAAACGGAAACATTGATTGATTGATTGATTGATTGATTAAACACGTTGGCTGGTTAACACACGTTGGATAGGCTCAATTTAAACAAGCGAGACAAAAAAACATCTTGGATCCCGTATCTAACACATGAAACGGAAACATGCATTGATTGATTGATTGATTGGTTGGGTGGTTGGGTGGTTGATTCAACATGTCGGTTAAACACGTTGGTTAAACACGTTGGCTGGTTAAACACGTTAGATAGGCTCAATTTAAACGAGCGAAAAAAACAATCTTGGATCCCGTATTTAACACATGAAACGGAAACATGCATTGATTGATTGATTGATTGGTTGGGTGGTTGGTTGGTTAAACATGTTGGTTAAACACGTTGGTTAAACACGTTGGCTGGTTAAACACGTTAGATAGGCTCAATTTAAACGAGCGAAAAAAAACATCTTGGATCCCGTATTTAACACATGAAACGGAAACATGCATTGATTGATTGATTGATTGGTTGGTTGGTTGGTTGGTTGGTTAAACACGTTGGTTAAACACGTTGGTTAAACACGTTAGTTAAACATATTTGTTAAACATGCTGGTTAAACACGTTTGATAGGCTCAATTAAAACAAGCGAAAAAAAGAGACCTTGAATCCCGTATCAAACACATGAAACGGAAACATTGATTGATTGATTGATTGATTGATTAAACACGTTGGCTGGTTAACACACGTTGGATAGGCTCAATTTAAACAAGCGAGACAAAAAAACATCTTGGATCCCGTATTTAACACATGAAACGGAAACATGCATTGATTGATTGATTGATTGGTTGGGTGGTTGGTTGGTTGATTCAACATGTCGGTTAAACACGTTGGTTAAACACGTTGGCTGGTTAAACACGTTAGATAGGCTCAATTTAAACGAGCGAAAAAAACCATCTTGGATCCCGTATTTAACACATGAAACGGAAACATGCATTGATTGATTGATTGATTGGTTGGGTGGTTGGTTGGTTAAACATGTTGGTTAAACACGTTGGTTAAACACGTTGGCTGGTTAAACACGTTGGCTGGTTAAACACGTTAGATAGGCTCAATTTAAACGAGCGAAAAAAAACATCTTGGATCCCGTATTTAACACATGAAACGGAAACATGCATTGATTGATTGATTGATTGGTTGGTTGGTTGGTTGGTTGGTTAAACACGTTGGTTAAACACGTTGGTTAAACACGTTAGTTAAACATATTTGTTAAACATGCTGGTTAAACACGTTTGATAGGCTCAATTAAAACAAGCGAAAAAAAGAGACCTTGAATCCCGTATCAAACACATGAAACGGAAACATTGATTGATTGATTGATTGATTGATTAAACACGTTGGCTGGTTAACACACGTTGGATAGGCTCAATTTAAACAAGCGAGACAAAAAAACATCTTGGATCCCGTATTTAACACATGAAACGGAAACATGCATTGATTGATTGATTGATTGGTTGGGTGGTTGGGTGGTTGATTCAACATGTCGGTTAAACACGTTGGTTAAACACGTTGGCTGGTTAAACACGTTAGATAGGCTCAATTTAAACGAGCGAAAAAAACCATCTTGGATCCCGTATTTAACACATGAAACGGAAACATGCATTGATTGATTGATTGATTGGTTGGGTGGTTGGTTGGTTAAACATGTTGGTTAAACACGTTGGTTAAACACGTTGGCTGGTTAAACACGTTAGATAGGCTCAATTTAAACGAGCGAAAAAAAACATCTTGGATCCCGTATTTAACACATGAAACGGAAACATGCATTGATTGATTGATTGATTGGTTGGTTGGTTGGTTGGTTGGTTAAACACGTTGGTTAAACACGTTGGTTAAACACGTTAGTTAAACATATTTGTTAAACATGCTGGTTAAACACGTTTGATAGGCTCAATTAAAACAAGCGAAAAAAAGAGACCTTGAATCCCGTATCAAACACATGAAACGGAAACATTGATTGATTGATTGATTGATTGATTAAACACGTTGGCTGGTTAACACACGTTGGATAGGCTCAATTTAAACAAGCGAGACAAAAAAACATCTTGGATCCCGTATTTAACACATGAAACGAAAACATGCATTGATTGATTGATTGATTGGTTGGGTGGTTGGTTGGTTGATTCAACATGTCGGTTAAACACGTTGGTTAAACACGTTGGCTGGTTAAACACGTTAGATAGGCTCAATTTAAACGAGCGAAAAAAACCATCTTGGATCCCGTATTTAACACATGAAACGGAAACATGCATTGATTGATTGATTGATTGGTTGGGTGGTTGGTTGGTTAAACATGTTGGTTAAACACGTTGGTTAAACACGTTGGCTGGTTAAACACGTTAGATAGGCTCAATTTAAACGAGCGAAAAAAAACATCTTGGATCCCGTATTTAACACATGAAACGGAAACATGCATTGATTGATTGATTGATTGGTTGGTTGGTTGGTTGGTTGGTTAAACACGTTGGTTAAACACGTTAGTTAAACATATTTGTTAAACATGTTGGTTAAACACGTTTGATAGGCTCAATTAAAACAAGCGAAAAAAAGAGACCTTGAATCCCGTATCAAACACATGAAACGGAAACATTGATTGATTGATTGATTGATTGATTAAACACGTTGGCTGGTTAACACACGTTGGATAGGCTCAATTTAAACAAGCGAGACAAAAAAACATCTTGGATCCCGTATTTAACACATGAAACGGAAACATGCATTGATTGATTGATTGATTGGTTGGGTGGTTGGTTGGTTGATTCAACATGTCGGTTAAACACGTTGGTTAAACACGTTGACTGGTTAAACACGTTAGATAGGCTCAATTTAAACGAGCGAAAAAAACCATCTTGGATCCCGTATTTAACACATGAAACGGAAACATGCATTGATTGATTGATTGATTGGTTGGGTGGTTGGTTGGTTAAACATGTTGGTTAAACACGTTGGTTAAACACGTTGGCTGGTTAAACACGTTAGATAGGCTCAATTTAAACGAGCGAAAAAAAACATCTTGGATCCCGTATTTAACACATGAAACGGAAACATGCATTGATTGATTGATTGATTGGTTGGTTGGTTGGTTGGTTGGTTAAACACGTTGGTTAAACACGTTAGTTAAACATATTTGTTAAACATGCTGGTTAAACACGTTTGATAGGCTCAATTAAAACAAGCGAAAAAAAGAGACCTTGAATCCCGTATCAAACAGATGAAACGGAAACATTGATTGATTGATTGATTGATTGATTAAACACGTTGGCTGGTTAACACACGTTGGATAGGCTCAATTTAAACAAGCGAGACAAAAAAACATCTTGGATCCCGTATTTAACACATGAAACGAAAACATGCATTGATTGATTGATTGATTGGTTGGGTGGTTGGTTGGTTGATTCAACATGTCGGTTAAACACGTTGGTTAAACACGTTGGCTGGTTAAACACGTTAGATAGGCTCAATTTAAACGAGCGAAAAAAACCATCTTGGATCCCGTATTTAACACATGAAACGGAAACATGCATTGATTGATTGATTGATTGGTTGGGTGGTTGGTTGGTTAAACATGTTGGTTAAACACGTTGGTTAAACACGTTGGCTGGTTAAACACGTTAGATAGGCTCAATTTAAACGAGCGAAAAAAAACATCTTGGATCCCGTATTTAACACATGAAACGGAAACATGCATTGATTGATTGATTGATTGGTTGGTTGGTTGGTTGGTTGGTTAAACACGTTGGTTAAACACGTTGGTTAAACACGTTAGTTAAACATATTTGTTAAACATGCTGGTTAAACACGTTTGATAGGCTCAATTAAAACAAGCGAAAAAAAGAGACCTTGAATCCCGTATCAAACACATGAAACGGAAACATTGATTGATTGATTGATTGATTGATTAAACACGTTGGCTGGTTAACACACGTTGGATAGGCTCAATTTAAACAAGCGAGACAAAAAAACATCTTGGATCCCGTATCTAACACATGAAACGGAAACATGCATTGATTGATTGATTGATTGGTTGGGTGGTTGGGTGGTTGATTCAACATGTCGGTTAAACACGTTGGTTAAACACGTTGGCTGGTTAAACACGTTAGATAGGCTCAATTTAAACGAGCGAAAAAAACAATCTTGGATCCCGTATTTAACACATGAAACGGAAACATGCATTGATTGATTGATTGATTGGTTGGGTGGTTGGTTGGTTAAACATGTTGGTTAAACACGTTGGTTAAACACGTTGGCTGGTTAAACACGTTAGATAGGCTCAATTTAAACGAGCGAAAAAAAACATCTTGGATCCCGTATTTAACACATGAAACGGAAACATGCATTGATTGATTGATTGATTGGTTGGTTGGTTGGTTGGTTGGTTAAACACGTTGGTTAAACACGTTGGTTAAACACGTTAGTTAAACATATTTGTTAAACATGCTGGTTAAACACGTTTGATAGGCTCAATTAAAACAAGCGAAAAAAGAGACCTTGAATCCCGTATCAAACACATGAAACGGAAACATTGATTGATTGATTGATTGATTGATTAAACACGTTGGCTGGTTAACACACGTTGGATAGGCTCAATTTAAACAAGCGAGACAAAAAAACATCTTGGATCCCGTATTTAACACATGAAACGGAAACATGCATTGATTGATTGATTGATTGGTTGGGTGGTTGGTTGGTTGATTCAACATGTCGGTTAAACACGTTGGTTAAACACGTTGGCTGGTTAAACACGTTAGATAGGCTCAATTTAAACGAGCGAAAAAAACCATCTTGGATCCCGTATTTAACACATGAAACGGAAACATGCATTGATTGATTGATTGATTGGTTGGGTGGTTGGTTGGTTAAACATGTTGGTTAAACACGTTGGTTAAACACGTTGGCTGGTTAAACACGTTAGATAGGCTCAATTTAAACGAGCGAAAAAAAAACATCTTGGATCCCGTATTTAACACATGAAACGGAAACATGCATTGATTGATTGATTGATTGGTTGGTTGGTTGGTTGGTTGGTTAAACACGTTGGTTAAACACGTTGGTTAAACACGTTAGTTAAACATATTTGTTAAACATGCTGGTTAAACACGTTTGATAGGCTCAATTAAAACAAGCGAAAAAAAGAGACCTTGAATCCCGTATCAAACACATGAAACGGAAACATTGATTGATTGATTGATTGATTGATTAAACACGTTGGCTGGTTAACACACGTTGGATAGGCTCAATTTAAACAAGCGAGACAAAAAAACATCTTGGATCCCGTATTTAACACATGAAACGGAAACATGCATTGATTGATTGATTGATTGGTTGGGTGGTTGGTTGGTTGATTCAACATGTCGGTTAAACACGTTGGTTAAACACGTTGGCTGGTTAAACACGTTAGATAGGCTCAATTTAAACGAGCGAAAAAAACCATCTTGGATCCCGTATTTAACACATGAAACGGAAACATGCATTGATTGATTGATTGATTGGTTGGGTGGTTGGTTGGTTAAACATGTTGGTTAAACACGTTGGTTAAACACGTTGGCTGGTTAAACACGTTGGCTGGTTAAACACGTTAGATAGGCTCAATTTAAACGAGCGAAAAAAAACATCTTGGATCCCGTATTTAACACATGAAACGGAAACATGCATTGATTGATTGATTGATTGGTTGGTTGGTTGGTTGGTTGGTTAAACACGTTGGTTAAACACGTTGGTTAAACACGTTAGTTAAACATATTTGTTAAACATGCTGGTTAAACACGTTTGATAGGCTCAATTAAAACAAGCGAAAAAAAGAGACCTTGAATCCCGTATCAAACACATGAAACGGAAACATTGATTGATTGATTGATTGATTGATTAAACACGTTGGCTGGTTAACACACGTTGGATAGGCTCAATTTAAACAAGCGAGACAAAAAAACATCTTGGATCCCGTATTTAACACATGAAACGGAAACATGCATTGATTGATTGATTGATTGGTTGGGTGGTTGGGTGGTTGATTCAACATGTCGGTTAAACACGTTGGTTAAACACGTTGGCTGGTTAAACACGTTAGATAGGCTCAATTTAAACGAGCGAAAAAAACCATCTTGGATCCCGTATTTAACACATGAAACGGAAACATGCATGATTGATTGATTGATTGGTTGGGTGGTTGGTTGGTTAAACATGTTGGTTAAACACGTTGGTTAAACACGTTGGCTGGTTAAACACGTTAGATAGGCTCAATTTAAACGAGCGAAAAAAAACATCTTGGATCCCGTATTTAACACATGAAACGGAAACATGCATTGATTGATTGATTGATTGGTTGGTTGGTTGGTTGGTTGGTTAAACACGTTGGTTAAACACGTTAGTTAGTTAACATATTTGTTAAACATGCTGGTTAAACACGTTTGATAGGCTCAATTAAAACAAGCGAAAAAAAGAGACCTTGAATCCCGTATCAAACACATGAAACGGAAACATTGATTGATTGATTGATTGATTGATTAAACACGTTGGCTGGTTAACACACGTTGGATAGGCTCAATTTAAACAAGCGAGACAAAAAAACATCTTGGATCCCGTATTTAACACATGAAACGGAAACATGCATTGATTGATTGATTGATTGGTTGGGTGGTTGGATGGTTGATTCAACATGTCGGTTAAACACGTTGGTTAAACACGTTGGCTGGTTAAACACGTTAGATAGGCTCAATTTAAACGAGCGAAAAAAACCATCTTGGATCCCGTATTTAACACATGAAACGGAAACATGCATTGATTGATTGATTGATTGGTTGGGTGGTTGGTTGGTTAAACATGTTGGTTAAACACGTTGGTTAAACACGTTGGCTGGTTAAACACGTTAGATAGGCTCAATTTAAACGAGCGAAAAAAAAATCTTGGATCCCGTATTTAACACATGAAACGGAAACATGCATTGATTGATTGATTGATTGGTTGGTTGGTTGGTTGGTTGGTTAAACACGTTGGTTAAACACGTTAGTTAAACATATTTGTTAAACATGTTGGTTAAACACGTTTGATAGGCTCAATTAAAACAAGCGAAAAAAAGAGACCTTGAATCCCGTATCAAACACATGAAACGGAAACATTGATTGATTGATTGATTGATTGATTAAACACGTTGGCTGGTTAACACACGTTGGATAGGCTCAATTTA
>NW_027468015.1:0-97259 GCF_965363235.1 Mytilus galloprovincialis
TAGAATAGAGTGTACACCAATAAATGATCAAATATTTATCTTATCTGCCTACAAACAGTTGAAAATGATACAAAAGATGATTTTAGGAACATAAAATACCACTAATAAACCTCTTTGTCTTCTTTATAAGGTCTCTTTGGGTCAATTTATACCTCTCATTTCCTCAAAATTTCAACTTTTCAGGCCAATAAATAAAAATATTGGGGTAACTTTCAATCATTTATGGTGGAAATGTTATAAGAAATGAGTAATTCAAGCATTTTAGCAGAATGAACCATCCATATAAAAGTTTACTGTCTCCATGAAGGTTTCAATAAGTCCTTACGTAAAAATTAAATTTACGCCGCGTTCTAAAGAGGGACATAAAAGGCTTCTCTTTTAGTGAATAACTTGTCGTTACAACATTAAAAATAATTTCATCTACTTATAACTATATATTTATTTAAGTATTACCTAGGAAAATGTTATATCATAGCAAAATATAAGAAATAAGGAGAAAAAGCCCACCTCCCTCCAAAAAAATAAATATATGCACTTAAGAAGACCTTTTTGTTCAATAAACTGAATGTGACTTTTTCCCTTTGTAATACTGGTTATTTCAAGCATTTCTGTCAAGTTTTGTCATAATCAGTTCAATAGTTTGAGAAAAATCTAGTATATTGAAAGATGACATCTACAGCGATTCGAGCAAAATTTCTTCGACAAATCCAAACCAAGCCGCATCAAGATAGAATAGAGTGTACACCAATAAATGATCAAATATTTATCTTATCTGCCTACAAACAGTTGAAAATGATACAAAAGATGATTTTAGGAACATAAAATACCACTAATAAACCTCTTTGTCTTCTTTATAAGGTCTCTTTGGGTCAATTTATACCTCTCATTTCCTCAAAATTTCAACTTTTCAGGCCAATAAATAAAAATATTGGGGTAACTTTCAATCATTTATGGTGGAAATGTTATAAGAAATGAGTAATTCAAGCATTTTAGCAGAATGAACCATCCATATAAAAGTTTACTGTCTCCATGAAGGTTTCAATAAGTCCTTACGTAAAAATTAAATTTACGCCGCGTTCTAAAGAGGGACATAAAAGGCTTCTCTTTTAGTGAATAACTTGTCGTTACAACATTAAAAATAATTTCATCTACTTATAACTATATATTTATTTAAGTATTACCTAGGAAAATGTTATATCATAGCAAAATATAAGAAATAAGGAGAAAAAGCCCACCTCCCTCCAAAAAAATAAATATATGCACTTAGTATGGCTTGTTCTGTCAACTGAATATTCATGGTACAGTCCTATTTCAAGACAATTTTCTCATAAAATGTGTTTTGGAGACTCAATCCACTCAGAATATTTCATTTTTTGTATTATTTCACTTAAATAGCAAGAAATTTTAACACATGAGATTACTCACAAGGCCATAGGTGCATGTACAGCTTCCCATAAAGAAGACCTTTTTGTTCAATAAACTGAATGTGACTTTTTCCCTTTGTAATACTGGTTATTTCAAGCATTTCTGTCAAGTTTTGTCATAATCAGTTCAATAGTTTGAGAAAAATCTAGTATATTGAAAGATGACATCTACAGCGATTCGAGCAAAATTTCTTCGACAAATCCAAACCAAGCCGCATCAAGATAGAATAGAGTGTACACCAATAAATGATCAAATATTTATCTTATCTGCCTACAAACAGTTGAAAATGATACAAAAGATGATTTTAGGAACATAAAATACCACTAATAAACCTCTTTGTCTTCTTTATAAGGTCTCTTTGGGTCAATTTATACCTCTCATTTCCTCAAAATTTCAACTTTTCAGGCCAATAAATAAAAATATTGGGGTAACTTTCAATCATTTATGGTGGAAATGTTATAAGAAATGAGTAATTCAAGCATTTTAGCAGAATGAACCATCCATATAAAAGTTTACTGTCTCCATGAAGGTTTCAATAAGTCCTTACGTAAAAATTAAATTTACGCCGCGTTCTAAAGAGGGACATAAAAGGCTTCTCTTTTAGTGAATAACTTGTCGTTACAACATTAAAAATAATTTCATCTACTTATAACTATATATTTATTTAAGTATTACCTAGGAAAATGTTATATCATAGCAAAATATAAGAAATAAGGAGAAAAAGCCCACCTCCCTCCAAAAAAATAAATATATGCACTTAGTATGGCTTGTTCTGTCAACTGAATATTCATGGTACAGTCCTATTTCAAGACAATTTTCTCATAAAATGTGTTTTGGAGACTCAATCCACTCAGAATATTTCATTTTTTGTATTATTTCACTTAAATAGCAAGAAATTTTAACACATGAGATTACTCACAAGGCCATAGGTGCATGTACAGCTTCCCATAAAGAAGACCTTTTTGTTCAATAAACTGAATGTGACTTTTTCCCTTTGTAATACTGGTTATTTCAAGCATTTCTGTCAAGTTTTGTCATAATCAGTTCAATAGTTTGAGAAAAATCTAGTATATTGAAAGATGACATCTACAGCGATTCGAGCAAAATTTCTTCGACAAATCCAAACCAAGCCGCATCAAGATAGAATAGAGTGTACACCAATAAATGATCAAATATTTATCTTATCTGCCTACAAACAGTTGAAAATGATACAAAAGATGATTTTAGGAACATAAAATACCACTAATAAACCTCTTTGTCTTCTTTATAAGGTCTCTTTGGGTCAATTTATACCTCTCATTTCCTCAAAATTTCAACTTTTCAGGCCAATAAATAAAAATATTGGGGTAACTTTCAATCATTTATGGTGGAAATGTTATAAGAAATGAGTAATTCAAGCATTTTAGCAGAATGAACCATCCATATAAAAGTTTACTGTCTCCATGAAGGTTTCAATAAGTCCTTACGTAAAAATTAAATTTACGCCGCGTTCTAAAGAGGGACATAAAAGGCTTCTCTTTTAGTGAATAACTTGTCGTTACAACATTAAAAATAATTTCATCTACTTATAACTATATATTTATTTAAGTATTACCTAGGAAAATGTTATATCATAGCAAAATATAAGAAATAAGGAGAAAAAGCCCACCTCCCTCCAAAAAAATAAATATATGCACTTAGTATGGCTTGTTCTGTCAACTGAATATTCATGGTACAGTCCTATTTCAAGACAATTTTCTCATAAAATGTGTTTTGGAGACTCAATCCACTCAGAATATTTCATTTTTTGTATTATTTCACTTAAATAGCAAGAAATTTTAACACATGAGATTACTCACAAGGCCATAGGTGCATGTACAGCTTCCCATAAAGAAGACCTTTTTGTTCAATAAACTGAATGTGACTTTTTCCCTTTGTAATACTGGTTATTTCAAGCATTTCTGTCAAGTTTTGTCATAATCAGTTCAATAGTTTGAGAAAAATCTAGTATATTGAAAGATGACATCTACAGCGATTCGAGCAAAATTTCTTCGACAAATCCAAACCAAGCCGCATCAAGATAGAATAGAGTGTACACCAATAAATGATCAAATATTTATCTTATCTGCCTACAAACAGTTGAAAATGATACAAAAGATGATTTTAGGAACATAAAATACCACTAATAAACCTCTTTGTCTTCTTTATAAGGTCTCTTTGGGTCAATTTATACCTCTCATTTCCTCAAAATTTCAACTTTTCAGGCCAATAAATAAAAATATTGGGGTAACTTTCAATCATTTATGGTGGAAATGTTATAAGAAATGAGTAATTCAAGCATTTTAGCAGAATGAACCATCCATATAAAAGTTTACTGTCTCCATGAAGGTTTCAATAAGTCCTTACGTAAAAATTAAATTTACGCCGCGTTCTAAAGAGGGACATAAAAGGCTTCTCTTTTAGTGAATAACTTGTCGTTACAACATTAAAAATAATTTCATCTACTTATAACTATATATTTATTTAAGTATTACCTAGGAAAATGTTATATCATAGCAAAATATAAGAAATAAGGAGAAAAAGCCCACCTCCCTCCAAAAAAATAAATATATGCACTTAGTATGGCTTGTTCTGTCAACTGAATATTCATGGTACAGTCCTATTTCAAGACAATTTTCTCATAAAATGTGTTTTGGAGACTCAATCCACTCAGAATATTTCATTTTTTGTATTATTTCACTTAAATAGCAAGAAATTTTAACACATGAGATTACTCACAAGGCCATAGGTGCATGTACAGCTTCCCATAAAGAAGACCTTTTTGTTCAATAAACTGAATGTGACTTTTTCCCTTTGTAATACTGGTTATTTCAAGCATTTCTGTCAAGTTTTGTCATAATCAGTTCAATAGTTTGAGAAAAATCTAGTATATTGAAAGATGACATCTACAGCGATTCGAGCAAAATTTCTTCGACAAATCCAAACCAAGCCGCATCAAGATAGAATAGAGTGTACACCAATAAATGATCAAATATTTATCTTATCTGCCTACAAACAGTTGAAAATGATACAAAAGATGATTTTAGGAACATAAAATACCACTAATAAACCTCTTTGTCTTCTTTATAAGGTCTCTTTGGGTCAATTTATACCTCTCATTTCCTCAAAATTTCAACTTTTCAGGCCAATAAATAAAAATATTGGGGTAACTTTCAATCATTTATGGTGGAAATGTTATAAGAAATGAGTAATTCAAGCATTTTAGCAGAATGAACCATCCATATAAAAGTTTACTGTCTCCATGAAGGTTTCAATAAGTCCTTACGTAAAAATTAAATTTACGCCGCGTTCTAAAGAGGGACATAAAAGGCTTCTCTTTTAGTGAATAACTTGTCGTTACAACATTAAAAATAATTTCATCTACTTATAACTATATATTTATTTAAGTATTACCTAGGAAAATGTTATATCATAGCAAAATATAAGAAATAAGGAGAAAAAGCCCACCTCCCTCCAAAAAAATAAATATATGCACTTAGTATGGCTTGTTCTGTCAACTGAATATTCATGGTACAGTCCTATTTCAAGACAATTTTCTCATAAAATGTGTTTTGGAGACTCAATCCACTCAGAATATTTCATTTTTTGTATTATTTCACTTAAATAGCAAGAAATTTTAACACATGAGATTACTCACAAGGCCATAGGTGCATGTACAGCTTCCCATAAAGAAGACCTTTTTGTTCAATAAACTGAATGTGACTTTTTCCCTTTGTAATACTGGTTATTTCAAGCATTTCTGTCAAGTTTTGTCATAATCAGTTCAATAGTTTGAGAAAAATCTAGTATATTGAAAGATGACATCTACAGCGATTCGAGCAAAATTTCTTCGACAAATCCAAACCAAGCCGCATCAAGATAGAATAGAGTGTACACCAATAAATGATCAAATATTTATCTTATCTGCCTACAAACAGTTGAAAATGATACAAAAGATGATTTTAGGAACATAAAATACCACTAATAAACCTCTTTGTCTTCTTTATAAGGTCTCTTTGGGTCAATTTATACCTCTCATTTCCTCAAAATTTCAACTTTTCAGGCCAATAAATAAAAATATTGGGGTAACTTTCAATCATTTATGGTGGAAATGTTATAAGAAATGAGTAATTCAAGCATTTTAGCAGAATGAACCATCCATATAAAAGTTTACTGTCTCCATGAAGGTTTCAATAAGTCCTTACGTAAAAATTAAATTTACGCCGCGTTCTAAAGAGGGACATAAAAGGCTTCTCTTTTAGTGAATAACTTGTCGTTACAACATTAAAAATAATTTCATCTACTTATAACTATATATTTATTTAAGTATTACCTAGGAAAATGTTATATCATAGCAAAATATAAGAAATAAGGAGAAAAAGCCCACCTCCCTCCAAAAAAATAAATATATGCACTTAGTATGGCTTGTTCTGTCAACTGAATATTCATGGTACAGTCCTATTTCAAGACAATTTTCTCATAAAATGTGTTTTGGAGACTCAATCCACTCAGAATATTTCATTTTTTGTATTATTTCACTTAAATAGCAAGAAATTTTAACACATGAGATTACTCACAAGGCCATAGGTGCATGTACAGCTTCCCATAAAGAAGACCTTTTTGTTCAATAAACTGAATGTGACTTTTTCCCTTTGTAATACTGGTTATTTCAAGCATTTCTGTCAAGTTTTGTCATAATCAGTTCAATAGTTTGAGAAAAATCTAGTATATTGAAAGATGACATCTACAGCGATTCGAGCAAAATTTCTTCGACAAATCCAAACCAAGCCGCATCAAGATAGAATAGAGTGTACACCAATAAATGATCAAATATTTATCTTATCTGCCTACAAACAGTTGAAAATGATACAAAAGATGATTTTAGGAACATAAAATACCACTAATAAACCTCTTTGTCTTCTTTATAAGGTCTCTTTGGGTCAATTTATACCTCTCATTTCCTCAAAATTTCAACTTTTCAGGCCAATAAATAAAAATATTGGGGTAACTTTCAATCATTTATGGTGGAAATGTTATAAGAAATGAGTAATTCAAGCATTTTAGCAGAATGAACCATCCATATAAAAGTTTACTGTCTCCATGAAGGTTTCAATAAGTCCTTACGTAAAAATTAAATTTACGCCGCGTTCTAAAGAGGGACATAAAAGGCTTCTCTTTTAGTGAATAACTTGTCGTTACAACATTAAAAATAATTTCATCTACTTATAACTATATATTTATTTAAGTATTACCTAGGAAAATGTTATATCATAGCAAAATATAAGAAATAAGGAGAAAAAGCCCACCTCCCTCCAAAAAAATAAATATATGCACTTAGTATGGCTTGTTCTGTCAACTGAATATTCATGGTACAGTCCTATTTCAAGACAATTTTCTCATAAAATGTGTTTTGGAGACTCAATCCACTCAGAATATTTCATTTTTTGTATTATTTCACTTAAATAGCAAGAAATTTTAACACATGAGATTACTCACAAGGCCATAGGTGCATGTACAGCTTCCCATAAAGAAGACCTTTTTGTTCAATAAACTGAATGTGACTTTTTCCCTTTGTAATACTGGTTATTTCAAGCATTTCTGTCAAGTTTTGTCATAATCAGTTCAATAGTTTGAGAAAAATCTAGTATATTGAAAGATGACATCTACAGCGATTCGAGCAAAATTTCTTCGACAAATCCAAACCAAGCCGCATCAAGATAGAATAGAGTGTACACCAATAAATGATCAAATATTTATCTTATCTGCCTACAAACAGTTGAAAATGATACAAAAGATGATTTTAGGAACATAAAATACCACTAATAAACCTCTTTGTCTTCTTTATAAGGTCTCTTTGGGTCAATTTATACCTCTCATTTCCTCAAAATTTCAACTTTTCAGGCCAATAAATAAAAATATTGGGGTAACTTTCAATCATTTATGGTGGAAATGTTATAAGAAATGAGTAATTCAAGCATTTTAGCAGAATGAACCATCCATATAAAAGTTTACTGTCTCCATGAAGGTTTCAATAAGTCCTTACGTAAAAATTAAATTTACGCCGCGTTCTAAAGAGGGACATAAAAGGCTTCTCTTTTAGTGAATAACTTGTCGTTACAACATTAAAAATAATTTCATCTACTTATAACTATATATTTATTTAAGTATTACCTAGGAAAATGTTATATCATAGCAAAATATAAGAAATAAGGAGAAAAAGCCCACCTCCCTCCAAAAAAATAAATATATGCACTTAGTATGGCTTGTTCTGTCAACTGAATATTCATGGTACAGTCCTATTTCAAGACAATTTTCTCATAAAATGTGTTTTGGAGACTCAATCCACTCAGAATATTTCATTTTTTGTATTATTTCACTTAAATAGCAAGAAATTTTAACACATGAGATTACTCACAAGGCCATAGGTGCATGTACAGCTTCCCATAAAGAAGACCTTTTTGTTCAATAAACTGAATGTGACTTTTTCCCTTTGTAATACTGGTTATTTCAAGCATTTCTGTCAAGTTTTGTCATAATCAGTTCAATAGTTTGAGAAAAATCTAGTATATTGAAAGATGACATCTACAGCGATTCGAGCAAAATTTCTTCGACAAATCCAAACCAAGCCGCATCAAGATAGAATAGAGTGTACACCAATAAATGATCAAATATTTATCTTATCTGCCTACAAACAGTTGAAAATGATACAAAAGATGATTTTAGGAACATAAAATACCACTAATAAACCTCTTTGTCTTCTTTATAAGGTCTCTTTGGGTCAATTTATACCTCTCATTTCCTCAAAATTTCAACTTTTCAGGCCAATAAATAAAAATATTGGGGTAACTTTCAATCATTTATGGTGGAAATGTTATAAGAAATGAGTAATTCAAGCATTTTAGCAGAATGAACCATCCATATAAAAGTTTACTGTCTCCATGAAGGTTTCAATAAGTCCTTACGTAAAAATTAAATTTACGCCGCGTTCTAAAGAGGGACATAAAAGGCTTCTCTTTTAGTGAATAACTTGTCGTTACAACATTAAAAATAATTTCATCTACTTATAACTATATATTTATTTAAGTATTACCTAGGAAAATGTTATATCATAGCAAAATATAAGAAATAAGGAGAAAAAGCCCACCTCCCTCCAAAAAAATAAATATATGCACTTAGTATGGCTTGTTCTGTCAACTGAATATTCATGGTACAGTCCTATTTCAAGACAATTTTCTCATAAAATGTGTTTTGGAGACTCAATCCACTCAGAATATTTCATTTTTTGTATTATTTCACTTAAATAGCAAGAAATTTTAACACATGAGATTACTCACAAGGCCATAGGTGCATGTACAGCTTCCCATAAAGAAGACCTTTTTGTTCAATAAACTGAATGTGACTTTTTCCCTTTGTAATACTGGTTATTTCAAGCATTTCTGTCAAGTTTTGTCATAATCAGTTCAATAGTTTGAGAAAAATCTAGTATATTGAAAGATGACATCTACAGCGATTCGAGCAAAATTTCTTCGACAAATCCAAACCAAGCCGCATCAAGATAGAATAGAGTGTACACCAATAAATGATCAAATATTTATCTTATCTGCCTACAAACAGTTGAAAATGATACAAAAGATGATTTTAGGAACATAAAATACCACTAATAAACCTCTTTGTCTTCTTTATAAGGTCTCTTTGGGTCAATTTATACCTCTCATTTCCTCAAAATTTCAACTTTTCAGGCCAATAAATAAAAATATTGGGGTAACTTTCAATCATTTATGGTGGAAATGTTATAAGAAATGAGTAATTCAAGCATTTTAGCAGAATGAACCATCCATATAAAAGTTTACTGTCTCCATGAAGGTTTCAATAAGTCCTTACGTAAAAATTAAATTTACGCCGCGTTCTAAAGAGGGACATAAAAGGCTTCTCTTTTAGTGAATAACTTGTCGTTACAACATTAAAAATAATTTCATCTACTTATAACTATATATTTATTTAAGTATTACCTAGGAAAATGTTATATCATAGCAAAATATAAGAAATAAGGAGAAAAAGCCCACCTCCCTCCAAAAAAATAAATATATGCACTTAGTATGGCTTGTTCTGTCAACTGAATATTCATGGTACAGTCCTATTTCAAGACAATTTTCTCATAAAATGTGTTTTGGAGACTCAATCCACTCAGAATATTTCATTTTTTGTATTATTTCACTTAAATAGCAAGAAATTTTAACACATGAGATTACTCACAAGGCCATAGGTGCATGTACAGCTTCCCATAAAGAAGACCTTTTTGTTCAATAAACTGAATGTGACTTTTTCCCTTTGTAATACTGGTTATTTCAAGCATTTCTGTCAAGTTTTGTCATAATCAGTTCAATAGTTTGAGAAAAATCTAGTATATTGAAAGATGACATCTACAGCGATTCGAGCAAAATTTCTTCGACAAATCCAAACCAAGCCGCATCAAGATAGAATAGAGTGTACACCAATAAATGATCAAATATTTATCTTATCTGCCTACAAACAGTTGAAAATGATACAAAAGATGATTTTAGGAACATAAAATACCACTAATAAACCTCTTTGTCTTCTTTATAAGGTCTCTTTGGGTCAATTTATACCTCTCATTTCCTCAAAATTTCAACTTTTCAGGCCAATAAATAAAAATATTGGGGTAACTTTCAATCATTTATGGTGGAAATGTTATAAGAAATGAGTAATTCAAGCATTTTAGCAGAATGAACCATCCATATAAAAGTTTACTGTCTCCATGAAGGTTTCAATAAGTCCTTACGTAAAAATTAAATTTACGCCGCGTTCTAAAGAGGGACATAAAAGGCTTCTCTTTTAGTGAATAACTTGTCGTTACAACATTAAAAATAATTTCATCTACTTATAACTATATATTTATTTAAGTATTACCTAGGAAAATGTTATATCATAGCAAAATATAAGAAATAAGGAGAAAAAGCCCACCTCCCTCCAAAAAAATAAATATATGCACTTAGTATGGCTTGTTCTGTCAACTGAATATTCATGGTACAGTCCTATTTCAAGACAATTTTCTCATAAAATGTGTTTTGGAGACTCAATCCACTCAGAATATTTCATTTTTTGTATTATTTCACTTAAATAGCAAGAAATTTTAACACATGAGATTACTCACAAGGCCATAGGTGCATGTACAGCTTCCCATAAAGAAGACCTTTTTGTTCAATAAACTGAATGTGACTTTTTCCCTTTGTAATACTGGTTATTTCAAGCATTTCTGTCAAGTTTTGTCATAATCAGTTCAATAGTTTGAGAAAAATCTAGTATATTGAAAGATGACATCTACAGCGATTCGAGCAAAATTTCTTCGACAAATCCAAACCAAGCCGCATCAAGATAGAATAGAGTGTACACCAATAAATGATCAAATATTTATCTTATCTGCCTACAAACAGTTGAAAATGATACAAAAGATGATTTTAGGAACATAAAATACCACTAATAAACCTCTTTGTCTTCTTTATAAGGTCTCTTTGGGTCAATTTATACCTCTCATTTCCTCAAAATTTCAACTTTTCAGGCCAATAAATAAAAATATTGGGGTAACTTTCAATCATTTATGGTGGAAATGTTATAAGAAATGAGTAATTCAAGCATTTTAGCAGAATGAACCATCCATATAAAAGTTTACTGTCTCCATGAAGGTTTCAATAAGTCCTTACGTAAAAATTAAATTTACGCCGCGTTCTAAAGAGGGACATAAAAGGCTTCTCTTTTAGTGAATAACTTGTCGTTACAACATTAAAAATAATTTCATCTACTTATAACTATATATTTATTTAAGTATTACCTAGGAAAATGTTATATCATAGCAAAATATAAGAAATAAGGAGAAAAAGCCCACCTCCCTCCAAAAAAATAAATATATGCACTTAGTATGGCTTGTTCTGTCAACTGAATATTCATGGTACAGTCCTATTTCAAGACAATTTTCTCATAAAATGTGTTTTGGAGACTCAATCCACTCAGAATATTTCATTTTTTGTATTATTTCACTTAAATAGCAAGAAATTTTAACACATGAGATTACTCACAAGGCCATAGGTGCATGTACAGCTTCCCATAAAGAAGACCTTTTTGTTCAATAAACTGAATGTGACTTTTTCCCTTTGTAATACTGGTTATTTCAAGCATTTCTGTCAAGTTTTGTCATAATCAGTTCAATAGTTTGAGAAAAATCTAGTATATTGAAAGATGACATCTACAGCGATTCGAGCAAAATTTCTTCGACAAATCCAAACCAAGCCGCATCAAGATAGAATAGAGTGTACACCAATAAATGATCAAATATTTATCTTATCTGCCTACAAACAGTTGAAAATGATACAAAAGATGATTTTAGGAACATAAAATACCACTAATAAACCTCTTTGTCTTCTTTATAAGGTCTCTTTGGGTCAATTTATACCTCTCATTTCCTCAAAATTTCAACTTTTCAGGCCAATAAATAAAAATATTGGGGTAACTTTCAATCATTTATGGTGGAAATGTTATAAGAAATGAGTAATTCAAGCATTTTAGCAGAATGAACCATCCATATAAAAGTTTACTGTCTCCATGAAGGTTTCAATAAGTCCTTACGTAAAAATTAAATTTACGCCGCGTTCTAAAGAGGGACATAAAAGGCTTCTCTTTTAGTGAATAACTTGTCGTTACAACATTAAAAATAATTTCATCTACTTATAACTATATATTTATTTAAGTATTACCTAGGAAAATGTTATATCATAGCAAAATATAAGAAATAAGGAGAAAAAGCCCACCTCCCTCCAAAAAAATAAATATATGCACTTAGTATGGCTTGTTCTGTCAACTGAATATTCATGGTACAGTCCTATTTCAAGACAATTTTCTCATAAAATGTGTTTTGGAGACTCAATCCACTCAGAATATTTCATTTTTTGTATTATTTCACTTAAATAGCAAGAAATTTTAACACATGAGATTACTCACAAGGCCATAGGTGCATGTACAGCTTCCCATAAAGAAGACCTTTTTGTTCAATAAACTGAATGTGACTTTTTCCCTTTGTAATACTGGTTATTTCAAGCATTTCTGTCAAGTTTTGTCATAATCAGTTCAATAGTTTGAGAAAAATCTAGTATATTGAAAGATGACATCTACAGCGATTCGAGCAAAATTTCTTCGACAAATCCAAACCAAGCCGCATCAAGATAGAATAGAGTGTACACCAATAAATGATCAAATATTTATCTTATCTGCCTACAAACAGTTGAAAATGATACAAAAGATGATTTTAGGAACATAAAATACCACTAATAAACCTCTTTGTCTTCTTTATAAGGTCTCTTTGGGTCAATTTATACCTCTCATTTCCTCAAAATTTCAACTTTTCAGGCCAATAAATAAAAATATTGGGGTAACTTTCAATCATTTATGGTGGAAATGTTATAAGAAATGAGTAATTCAAGCATTTTAGCAGAATGAACCATCCATATAAAAGTTTACTGTCTCCATGAAGGTTTCAATAAGTCCTTACGTAAAAATTAAATTTACGCCGCGTTCTAAAGAGGGACATAAAAGGCTTCTCTTTTAGTGAATAACTTGTCGTTACAACATTAAAAATAATTTCATCTACTTATAACTATATATTTATTTAAGTATTACCTAGGAAAATGTTATATCATAGCAAAATATAAGAAATAAGGAGAAAAAGCCCACCTCCCTCCAAAAAAATAAATATATGCACTTAGTATGGCTTGTTCTGTCAACTGAATATTCATGGTACAGTCCTATTTCAAGACAATTTTCTCATAAAATGTGTTTTGGAGACTCAATCCACTCAGAATATTTCATTTTTTGTATTATTTCACTTAAATAGCAAGAAATTTTAACACATGAGATTACTCACAAGGCCATAGGTGCATGTACAGCTTCCCATATTAGGTGTAATACCACCATTGATTTTCCCCTATTAGTCTTTGTTAAATTTGCACTTTTCAAAAAATTGTGCAGAATTTATCTTTGTTTCAAATAAAGAAATACTTGGCATGAGTAAAGTTTTATCCTGTCCAGTTCTATAGAAAAAGTTTCACATAACATTTCATTGCATATAAGAAAATAACCATCATTGTAAGTTAACCAATCAAATTTCTCCCCTTATTCTATCTGTGTACAAGGTTTAGTCACCATGTAACCTCAAGATTACAAAATTTTCTATAGAAATCACAAATAAAAAATAATGGTGTTTTGAAATACCCAAGACATATGTTTATGACACAGAAATAGTTTTACTGCAATAAAATGTAGGATTAATTACCTACAATGGTCAAATTCAAGGGAATATTTTTTTAGACCTACTTTCGTATGCAACCGGATGTGACGTACCATGATTTGGTGGTATTACACCTAAAGAAGACCTTTTTGTTCAATAAACTGAATGTGACTTTTTCCCTTTGTAATACTGGTTATTTCAAGCATTTCTGTCAAGTTTTGTCATAATCAGTTCAATAGTTTGAGAAAAATCTAGTATATTGAAAGATGACATCTACAGCGATTCGAGCAAAATTTCTTCGACAAATCCAAACCAAGCCGCATCAAGATAGAATAGAGTGTACACCAATAAATGATCAAATATTTATCTTATCTGCCTACAAACAGTTGAAAATGATACAAAAGATGATTTTAGGAACATAAAATACCACTAATAAACCTCTTTGTCTTCTTTATAAGGTCTCTTTGGGTCAATTTATACCTCTCATTTCCTCAAAATTTCAACTTTTCAGGCCAATAAATAAAAATATTGGGGTAACTTTCAATCATTTATGGTGGAAATGTTATAAGAAATGAGTAATTCAAGCATTTTAGCAGAATGAACCATCCATATAAAAGTTTACTGTCTCCATGAAGGTTTCAATAAGTCCTTACGTAAAAATTAAATTTACGCCGCGTTCTAAAGAGGGACATAAAAGGCTTCTCTTTTAGTGAATAACTTGTCGTTACAACATTAAAAATAATTTCATCTACTTATAACTATATATTTATTTAAGTATTACCTAGGAAAATGTTATATCATAGCAAAATATAAGAAATAAGGAGAAAAAGCCCACCTCCCTCCAAAAAAATAAATATATGCACTTAGTATGGCTTGTTCTGTCAACTGAATATTCATGGTACAGTCCTATTTCAAGACAATTTTCTCATAAAATGTGTTTTGGAGACTCAATCCACTCAGAATATTTCATTTTTTGTATTATTTCACTTAAATAGCAAGAAATTTTAACACATGAGATTACTCACAAGGCCATAGGTGCATGTACAGCTTCCCATATTAGGTGTAATACCACCATTGATTTTCCCCTATTAGTCTTTGTTAAATTTGCACTTTTCAAAAAATTGTGCAGAATTTATCTTTGTTTCAAATAAAGAAATACTTGGCATGAGTAAAGTTTTATCCTGTCCAGTTCTATAGAAAAAGTTTCACATAACATTTCATTGCATATAAGAAAATAACCATCATTGTAAGTTAACCAATCAAATTTCTCCCCTTATTCTATCTGTGTACAAGGTTTAGTCACCATGTAACCTCAAGATTACAAAATTTTCTATAGAAATCACAAATAAAAAATAATGGTGTTTTGAAATACCCAAGACATATGTTTATGACACAGAAATAGTTTTACTGCAATAAAATGTAGGATTAATTACCTACAATGGTCAAATTCAAGGGAATATTTTTTTAGACCTACTTTCGTATGCAACCGGATGTGACGTACCATGATTTGGTGGTATTACACCTAAAGAAGACCTTTTTGTTCAATAAACTGAATGTGACTTTTTCCCTTTGTAATACTGGTTATTTCAAGCATTTCTGTCAAGTTTTGTCATAATCAGTTCAATAGTTTGAGAAAAATCTAGTATATTGAAAGATGACATCTACAGCGATTCGAGCAAAATTTCTTCGACAAATCCAAACCAAGCCGCATCAAGATAGAATAGAGTGTACACCAATAAATGATCAAATATTTATCTTATCTGCCTACAAACAGTTGAAAATGATACAAAAGATGATTTTAGGAACATAAAATACCACTAATAAACCTCTTTGTCTTCTTTATAAGGTCTCTTTGGGTCAATTTATACCTCTCATTTCCTCAAAATTTCAACTTTTCAGGCCAATAAATAAAAATATTGGGGTAACTTTCAATCATTTATGGTGGAAATGTTATAAGAAATGAGTAATTCAAGCATTTTAGCAGAATGAACCATCCATATAAAAGTTTACTGTCTCCATGAAGGTTTCAATAAGTCCTTACGTAAAAATTAAATTTACGCCGCGTTCTAAAGAGGGACATAAAAGGCTTCTCTTTTAGTGAATAACTTGTCGTTACAACATTAAAAATAATTTCATCTACTTATAACTATATATTTATTTAAGTATTACCTAGGAAAATGTTATATCATAGCAAAATATAAGAAATAAGGAGAAAAAGCCCACCTCCCTCCAAAAAAATAAATATATGCACTTAGTATGGCTTGTTCTGTCAACTGAATATTCATG
The DNA here is from genome assembly GCF_965363235.1 of Mytilus galloprovincialis. Classification (NCBI taxonomy): domain Eukaryota; kingdom Metazoa; phylum Mollusca; class Bivalvia; order Mytilida; family Mytilidae; genus Mytilus; species Mytilus galloprovincialis. The sequence goes on from NW_027468015.1 coordinate 16,022, forward strand.
GTACAGTCCTATTTCAAGACAATTTTCTCATAAAATGTGTTTTGGAGACTCAATCCACTCAGAATATTTCATTTTTTGTATTATTTCACTTAAATAGCAAGAAATTTTAACACATGAGATTACTCACAAGGCCATAGGTGCATGTACAGCTTCCCATAAAGAAGACCTTTTTGTTCAATAAACTGAATGTGACTTTTTCCCTTTGTAATACTGGTTATTTCAAGCATTTCTGTCAAGTTTTGTCATAATCAGTTCAATAGTTTGAGAAAAATCTAGTATATTGAAAGATGACATCTACAGCGATTCGAGCAAAATTTCTTCGACAAATCCAAACCAAGCCGCATCAAGATAGAATAGAGTGTACACCAATAAATGATCAAATATTTATCTTATCTGCCTACAAACAGTTGAAAATGATACAAAAGATGATTTTAGGAACATAAAATACCACTAATAAACCTCTTTGTCTTCTTTATAAGGTCTCTTTGGGTCAATTTATACCTCTCATTTCCTCAAAATTTCAACTTTTCAGGCCAATAAATAAAAATATTGGGGTAACTTTCAATCATTTATGGTGGAAATGTTATAAGAAATGAGTAATTCAAGCATTTTAGCAGAATGAACCATCCATATAAAAGTTTACTGTCTCCATGAAGGTTTCAATAAGTCCTTACGTAAAAATTAAATTTACGCCGCGTTCTAAAGAGGGACATAAAAGGCTTCTCTTTTAGTGAATAACTTGTCGTTACAACATTAAAAATAATTTCATCTACTTATAACTATATATTTATTTAAGTATTACCTAGGAAAATGTTATATCATAGCAAAATATAAGAAATAAGGAGAAAAAGCCCACCTCCCTCCAAAAAAATAAATATATGCACTTAGTATGGCTTGTTCTGTCAACTGAATATTCATGGTACAGTCCTATTTCAAGACAATTTTCTCATAAAATGTGTTTTGGAGACTCAATCCACTCAGAATATTTCATTTTTTGTATTATTTCACTTAAATAGCAAGAAATTTTAACACATGAGATTACTCACAAGGCCATAGGTGCATGTACAGCTTCCCATATTAGGTGTAATACCACCATTGATTTTCCCCTATTAGTCTTTGTTAAATTTGCACTTTTCAAAAAATTGTGCAGAATTTATCTTTGTTTCAAATAAAGAAATACTTGGCATGAGTAAAGTTTTATCCTGTCCAGTTCTATAGAAAAAGTTTCACATAACATTTCATTGCATATAAGAAAATAACCATCATTGTAAGTTAACCAATCAAATTTCTCCCCTTATTCTATCTGTGTACAAGGTTTAGTCACCATGTAACCTCAAGATTACAAAATTTTCTATAGAAATCACAAATAAAAAATAATGGTGTTTTGAAATACCCAAGACATATGTTTATGACACAGAAATAGTTTTACTGCAATAAAATGTAGGATTAATTACCTACAATGGTCAAATTCAAGGGAATATTTTTTTAGACCTACTTTCGTATGCAACCGGATGTGACGTACCATGATTTGGTGGTATTACACCTAAAGAAGACCTTTTTGTTCAATAAACTGAATGTGACTTTTTCCCTTTGTAATACTGGTTATTTCAAGCATTTCTGTCAAGTTTTGTCATAATCAGTTCAATAGTTTGAGAAAAATCTAGTATATTGAAAGATGACATCTACAGCGATTCGAGCAAAATTTCTTCGACAAATCCAAACCAAGCCGCATCAAGATAGAATAGAGTGTACACCAATAAATGATCAAATATTTATCTTATCTGCCTACAAACAGTTGAAAATGATACAAAAGATGATTTTAGGAACATAAAATACCACTAATAAACCTCTTTGTCTTCTTTATAAGGTCTCTTTGGGTCAATTTATACCTCTCATTTCCTCAAAATTTCAACTTTTCAGGCCAATAAATAAAAATATTGGGGTAACTTTCAATCATTTATGGTGGAAATGTTATAAGAAATGAGTAATTCAAGCATTTTAGCAGAATGAACCATCCATATAAAAGTTTACTGTCTCCATGAAGGTTTCAATAAGTCCTTACGTAAAAATTAAATTTACGCCGCGTTCTAAAGAGGGACATAAAAGGCTTCTCTTTTAGTGAATAACTTGTCGTTACAACATTAAAAATAATTTCATCTACTTATAACTATATATTTATTTAAGTATTACCTAGGAAAATGTTATATCATAGCAAAATATAAGAAATAAGGAGAAAAAGCCCACCTCCCTCCAAAAAAATAAATATATGCACTTAGTATGGCTTGTTCTGTCAACTGAATATTCATGGTACAGTCCTATTTCAAGACAATTTTCTCATAAAATGTGTTTTGGAGACTCAATCCACTCAGAATATTTCATTTTTTGTATTATTTCACTTAAATAGCAAGAAATTTTAACACATGAGATTACTCACAAGGCCATAGGTGCATGTACAGCTTCCCATATTTAAAGAAGACCTTTTTGTTCAATAAACTGAATGTGACTTTTTCCCTTTGTAATACTGGTTATTTCAAGCATTTCTGTCAAGTTTTGTCATAATCAGTTCAATAGTTTGAGAAAAATCTAGTATATTGAAAGATGACATCTACAGCGATTCGAGCAAAATTTCTTCGACAAATCCAAACCAAGCCGCATCAAGATAGAATAGAGTGTACACCAATAAATGATCAAATATTTATCTTATCTGCCTACAAACAGTTGAAAATGATACAAAAGATGATTTTAGGAACATAAAATACCACTAATAAACCTCTTTGTCTTCTTTATAAGGTCTCTTTGGGTCAATTTATACCTCTCATTTCCTCAAAATTTCAACTTTTCAGGCCAATAAATAAAAATATTGGGGTAACTTTCAATCATTTATGGTGGAAATGTTATAAGAAATGAGTAATTCAAGCATTTTAGCAGAATGAACCATCCATATAAAAGTTTACTGTCTCCATGAAGGTTTCAATAAGTCCTTACGTAAAAATTAAATTTACGCCGCGTTCTAAAGAGGGACATAAAAGGCTTCTCTTTTAGTGAATAACTTGTCGTTACAACATTAAAAATAATTTCATCTACTTATAACTATATATTTATTTAAGTATTACCTAGGAAAATGTTATATCATAGCAAAATATAAGAAATAAGGAGAAAAAGCCCACCTCCCTCCAAAAAAATAAATATATGCACTTAGTATGGCTTGTTCTGTCAACTGAATATTCATGGTACAGTCCTATTTCAAGACAATTTTCTCATAAAATGTGTTTTGGAGACTCAATCCACTCAGAATATTTCATTTTTTGTATTATTTCACTTAAATAGCAAGAAATTTTAACACATGAGATTACTCACAAGGCCATAGGTGCATGTACAGCTTCCCATATTAGGTGTAATACCACCATTGATTTTCCCCTATTAGTCTTTGTTAAATTTGCACTTTTCAAAAAATTGTGCAGAATTTATCTTTGTTTCAAATAAAGAAATACTTGGCATGAGTAAAGTTTTATCCTGTCCAGTTCTATAGAAAAAGTTTCACATAACATTTCATTGCATATAAGAAAATAACCATCATTGTAAGTTAACCAATCAAATTTCTCCCCTTATTCTATCTGTGTACAAGGTTTAGTCACCATGTAACCTCAAGATTACAAAATTTTCTATAGAAATCACAAATAAAAAATAATGGTGTTTTGAAATACCCAAGACATATGTTTATGACACAGAAATAGTTTTACTGCAATAAAATGTAGGATTAATTACCTACAATGGTCAAATTCAAGGGAATATTTTTTTAGACCTACTTTCGTATGCAACCGGATGTGACGTACCATGATTTGGTGGTATTACACCTAAAGAAGACCTTTTTGTTCAATAAACTGAATGTGACTTTTTCCCTTTGTAATACTGGTTATTTCAAGCATTTCTGTCAAGTTTTGTCATAATCAGTTCAATAGTTTGAGAAAAATCTAGTATATTGAAAGATGACATCTACAGCGATTCGAGCAAAATTTCTTCGACAAATCCAAACCAAGCCGCATCAAGATAGAATAGAGTGTACACCAATAAATGATCAAATATTTATCTTATCTGCCTACAAACAGTTGAAAATGATACAAAAGATGATTTTAGGAACATAAAATACCACTAATAAACCTCTTTGTCTTCTTTATAAGGTCTCTTTGGGTCAATTTATACCTCTCATTTCCTCAAAATTTCAACTTTTCAGGCCAATAAATAAAAATATTGGGGTAACTTTCAATCATTTATGGTGGAAATGTTATAAGAAATGAGTAATTCAAGCATTTTAGCAGAATGAACCATCCATATAAAAGTTTACTGTCTCCATGAAGGTTTCAATAAGTCCTTACGTAAAAATTAAATTTACGCCGCGTTCTAAAGAGGGACATAAAAGGCTTCTCTTTTAGTGAATAACTTGTCGTTACAACATTAAAAATAATTTCATCTACTTATAACTATATATTTATTTAAGTATTACCTAGGAAAATGTTATATCATAGCAAAATATAAGAAATAAGGAGAAAAAGCCCACCTCCCTCCAAAAAAATAAATATATGCACTTAGTATGGCTTGTTCTGTCAACTGAATATTCATGGTACAGTCCTATTTCAAGACAATTTTCTCATAAAATGTGTTTTGGAGACTCAATCCACTCAGAATATTTCATTTTTTGTATTATTTCACTTAAATAGCAAGAAATTTTAACACATGAGATTACTCACAAGGCCATAGGTGCATGTACAGCTTCCCATATTAGGTGTAATACCACCATTGATTTTCCCCTATTAGTCTTTGTTAAATTTGCACTTTTCAAAAAATTGTGCAGAATTTATCTTTGTTTCAAATAAAGAAATACTTGGCATGAGTAAAGTTTTATCCTGTCCAGTTCTATAGAAAAAGTTTCACATAACATTTCATTGCATATAAGAAAATAACCATCATTGTAAGTTAACCAATCAAATTTCTCCCCTTATTCTATCTGTGTACAAGGTTTAGTCACCATGTAACCTCAAGATTACAAAATTTTCTATAGAAATCACAAATAAAAAATAATGGTGTTTTGAAATACCCAAGACATATGTTTATGACACAGAAATAGTTTTACTGCAATAAAATGTAGGATTAATTACCTACAATGGTCAAATTCAAGGGAATATTTTTTTAGACCTACTTTCGTATGCAACCGGATGTGACGTACCATGATTTGGTGGTATTACACCTAAAGAAGACCTTTTTGTTCAATAAACTGAATGTGACTTTTTCCCTTTGTAATACTGGTTATTTCAAGCATTTCTGTCAAGTTTTGTCATAATCAGTTCAATAGTTTGAGAAAAATCTAGTATATTGAAAGATGACATCTACAGCGATTCGAGCAAAATTTCTTCGACAAATCCAAACCAAGCCGCATCAAGATAGAATAGAGTGTACACCAATAAATGATCAAATATTTATCTTATCTGCCTACAAACAGTTGAAAATGATACAAAAGATGATTTTAGGAACATAAAATACCACTAATAAACCTCTTTGTCTTCTTTATAAGGTCTCTTTGGGTCAATTTATACCTCTCATTTCCTCAAAATTTCAACTTTTCAGGCCAATAAATAAAAATATTGGGGTAACTTTCAATCATTTATGGTGGAAATGTTATAAGAAATGAGTAATTCAAGCATTTTAGCAGAATGAACCATCCATATAAAAGTTTACTGTCTCCATGAAGGTTTCAATAAGTCCTTACGTAAAAATTAAATTTACGCCGCGTTCTAAAGAGGGACATAAAAGGCTTCTCTTTTAGTGAATAACTTGTCGTTACAACATTAAAAATAATTTCATCTACTTATAACTATATATTTATTTAAGTATTACCTAGGAAAATGTTATATCATAGCAAAATATAAGAAATAAGGAGAAAAAGCCCACCTCCCTCCAAAAAAATAAATATATGCACTTAGTATGGCTTGTTCTGTCAACTGAATATTCATGGTACAGTCCTATTTCAAGACAATTTTCTCATAAAATGTGTTTTGGAGACTCAATCCACTCAGAATATTTCATTTTTTGTATTATTTCACTTAAATAGCAAGAAATTTTAACACATGAGATTACTCACAAGGCCATAGGTGCATGTACAGCTTCCCATATTAGGTGTAATACCACCATTGATTTTCCCCTATTAGTCTTTGTTAAATTTGCACTTTTCAAAAAATTGTGCAGAATTTATCTTTGTTTCAAATAAAGAAATACTTGGCATGAGTAAAGTTTTATCCTGTCCAGTTCTATAGAAAAAGTTTCACATAACATTTCATTGCATATAAGAAAATAACCATCATTGTAAGTTAACCAATCAAATTTCTCCCCTTATTCTATCTGTGTACAAGGTTTAGTCACCATGTAACCTCAAGATTACAAAATTTTCTATAGAAATCACAAATAAAAAATAATGGTGTTTTGAAATACCCAAGACATATGTTTATGACACAGAAATAGTTTTACTGCAATAAAATGTAGGATTAATTACCTACAATGGTCAAATTCAAGGGAATATTTTTTTAGACCTACTTTCGTATGCAACCGGATGTGACGTACCATGATTTGGTGGTATTACACCTAAAGAAGACCTTTTTGTTCAATAAACTGAATGTGACTTTTTCCCTTTGTAATACTGGTTATTTCAAGCATTTCTGTCAAGTTTTGTCATAATCAGTTCAATAGTTTGAGAAAAATCTAGTATATTGAAAGATGACATCTACAGCGATTCGAGCAAAATTTCTTCGACAAATCCAAACCAAGCCGCATCAAGATAGAATAGAGTGTACACCAATAAATGATCAAATATTTATCTTATCTGCCTACAAACAGTTGAAAATGATACAAAAGATGATTTTAGGAACATAAAATACCACTAATAAACCTCTTTGTCTTCTTTATAAGGTCTCTTTGGGTCAATTTATACCTCTCATTTCCTCAAAATTTCAACTTTTCAGGCCAATAAATAAAAATATTGGGGTAACTTTCAATCATTTATGGTGGAAATGTTATAAGAAATGAGTAATTCAAGCATTTTAGCAGAATGAACCATCCATATAAAAGTTTACTGTCTCCATGAAGGTTTCAATAAGTCCTTACGTAAAAATTAAATTTACGCCGCGTTCTAAAGAGGGACATAAAAGGCTTCTCTTTTAGTGAATAACTTGTCGTTACAACATTAAAAATAATTTCATCTACTTATAACTATATATTTATTTAAGTATTACCTAGGAAAATGTTATATCATAGCAAAATATAAGAAATAAGGAGAAAAAGCCCACCTCCCTCCAAAAAAATAAATATATGCACTTAGTATGGCTTGTTCTGTCAACTGAATATTCATGGTACAGTCCTATTTCAAGACAATTTTCTCATAAAATGTGTTTTGGAGACTCAATCCACTCAGAATATTTCATTTTTTGTATTATTTCACTTAAATAGCAAGAAATTTTAACACATGAGATTACTCACAAGGCCATAGGTGCATGTACAGCTTCCCATATTAGGTGTAATACCACCATTGATTTTCCCCTATTAGTCTTTGTTAAATTTGCACTTTTCAAAAAATTGTGCAGAATTTATCTTTGTTTCAAATAAAGAAATACTTGGCATGAGTAAAGTTTTATCCTGTCCAGTTCTATAGAAAAAGTTTCACATAACATTTCATTGCATATAAGAAAATAACCATCATTGTAAGTTAACCAATCAAATTTCTCCCCTTATTCTATCTGTGTACAAGGTTTAGTCACCATGTAACCTCAAGATTACAAAATTTTCTATAGAAATCACAAATAAAAAATAATGGTGTTTTGAAATACCCAAGACATATGTTTATGACACAGAAATAGTTTTACTGCAATAAAATGTAGGATTAATTACCTACAATGGTCAAATTCAAGGGAATATTTTTTTAGACCTACTTTCGTATGCAACCGGATGTGACGTACCATGATTTGGTGGTATTACACCTAAAGAAGACCTTTTTGTTCAATAAACTGAATGTGACTTTTTCCCTTTGTAATACTGGTTATTTCAAGCATTTCTGTCAAGTTTTGTCATAATCAGTTCAATAGTTTGAGAAAAATCTAGTATATTGAAAGATGACATCTACAGCGATTCGAGCAAAATTTCTTCGACAAATCCAAACCAAGCCGCATCAAGATAGAATAGAGTGTACACCAATAAATGATCAAATATTTATCTTATCTGCCTACAAACAGTTGAAAATGATACAAAAGATGATTTTAGGAACATAAAATACCACTAATAAACCTCTTTGTCTTCTTTATAAGGTCTCTTTGGGTCAATTTATACCTCTCATTTCCTCAAAATTTCAACTTTTCAGGCCAATAAATAAAAATATTGGGGTAACTTTCAATCATTTATGGTGGAAATGTTATAAGAAATGAGTAATTCAAGCATTTTAGCAGAATGAACCATCCATATAAAAGTTTACTGTCTCCATGAAGGTTTCAATAAGTCCTTACGTAAAAATTAAATTTACGCCGCGTTCTAAAGAGGGACATAAAAGGCTTCTCTTTTAGTGAATAACTTGTCGTTACAACATTAAAAATAATTTCATCTACTTATAACTATATATTTATTTAAGTATTACCTAGGAAAATGTTATATCATAGCAAAATATAAGAAATAAGGAGAAAAAGCCCACCTCCCTCCAAAAAAATAAATATATGCACTTAGTATGGCTTGTTCTGTCAACTGAATATTCATGGTACAGTCCTATTTCAAGACAATTTTCTCATAAAATGTGTTTTGGAGACTCAATCCACTCAGAATATTTCATTTTTTGTATTATTTCACTTAAATAGCAAGAAATTTTAACACATGAGATTACTCACAAGGCCATAGGTGCATGTACAGCTTCCCATATTAGGTGTAATACCACCATTGATTTTCCCCTATTAGTCTTTGTTAAATTTGCACTTTTCAAAAAATTGTGCAGAATTTATCTTTGTTTCAAATAAAGAAATACTTGGCATGAGTAAAGTTTTATCCTGTCCAGTTCTATAGAAAAAGTTTCACATAACATTTCATTGCATATAAGAAAATAACCATCATTGTAAGTTAACCAATCAAATTTCTCCCCTTATTCTATCTGTGTACAAGGTTTAGTCACCATGTAACCTCAAGATTACAAAATTTTCTATAGAAATCACAAATAAAAAATAATGGTGTTTTGAAATACCCAAGACATATGTTTATGACACAGAAATAGTTTTACTGCAATAAAATGTAGGATTAATTACCTACAATGGTCAAATTCAAGGGAATATTTTTTTAGACCTACTTTCGTATGCAACCGGATGTGACGTACCATGATTTGGTGGTATTACACCTAAAGAAGACCTTTTTGTTCAATAAACTGAATGTGACTTTTTCCCTTTGTAATACTGGTTATTTCAAGCATTTCTGTCAAGTTTTGTCATAATCAGTTCAATAGTTTGAGAAAAATCTAGTATATTGAAAGATGACATCTACAGCGATTCGAGCAAAATTTCTTCGACAAATCCAAACCAAGCCGCATCAAGATAGAATAGAGTGTACACCAATAAATGATCAAATATTTATCTTATCTGCCTACAAACAGTTGAAAATGATACAAAAGATGATTTTAGGAACATAAAATACCACTAATAAACCTCTTTGTCTTCTTTATAAGGTCTCTTTGGGTCAATTTATACCTCTCATTTCCTCAAAATTTCAACTTTTCAGGCCAATAAATAAAAATATTGGGGTAACTTTCAATCATTTATGGTGGAAATGTTATAAGAAATGAGTAATTCAAGCATTTTAGCAGAATGAACCATCCATATAAAAGTTTACTGTCTCCATGAAGGTTTCAATAAGTCCTTACGTAAAAATTAAATTTACGCCGCGTTCTAAAGAGGGACATAAAAGGCTTCTCTTTTAGTGAATAACTTGTCGTTACAACATTAAAAATAATTTCATCTACTTATAACTATATATTTATTTAAGTATTACCTAGGAAAATGTTATATCATAGCAAAATATAAGAAATAAGGAGAAAAAGCCCACCTCCCTCCAAAAAAATAAATATATGCACTTAGTATGGCTTGTTCTGTCAACTGAATATTCATGGTACAGTCCTATTTCAAGACAATTTTCTCATAAAATGTGTTTTGGAGACTCAATCCACTCAGAATATTTCATTTTTTGTATTATTTCACTTAAATAGCAAGAAATTTTAACACATGAGATTACTCACAAGGCCATAGGTGCATGTACAGCTTCCCATATTAAAGAAGACCTTTTTGTTCAATAAACTGAATGTGACTTTTTCCCTTTGTAATACTGGTTATTTCAAGCATTTCTGTCAAGTTTTGTCATAATCAGTTCAATAGTTTGAGAAAAATCTAGTATATTGAAAGATGACATCTACAGCGATTCGAGCAAAATTTCTTCGACAAATCCAAACCAAGCCGCATCAAGATAGAATAGAGTGTACACCAATAAATGATCAAATATTTATCTTATCTGCCTACAAACAGTTGAAAATGATACAAAAGATGATTTTAGGAACATAAAATACCACTAATAAACCTCTTTGTCTTCTTTATAAGGTCTCTTTGGGTCAATTTATACCTCTCATTTCCTCAAAATTTCAACTTTTCAGGCCAATAAATAAAAATATTGGGGTAACTTTCAATCATTTATGGTGGAAATGTTATAAGAAATGAGTAATTCAAGCATTTTAGCAGAATGAACCATCCATATAAAAGTTTACTGTCTCCATGAAGGTTTCAATAAGTCCTTACGTAAAAATTAAATTTACGCCGCGTTCTAAAGAGGGACATAAAAGGCTTCTCTTTTAGTGAATAACTTGTCGTTACAACATTAAAAATAATTTCATCTACTTATAACTATATATTTATTTAAGTATTACCTAGGAAAATGTTATATCATAGCAAAATATAAGAAATAAGGAGAAAAAGCCCACCTCCCTCCAAAAAAATAAATATATGCACTTAGTATGGCTTGTTCTGTCAACTGAATATTCATGGTACAGTCCTATTTCAAGACAATTTTCTCATAAAATGTGTTTTGGAGACTCAATCCACTCAGAATATTTCATTTTTTGTATTATTTCACTTAAATAGCAAGAAATTTTAACACATGAGATTACTCACAAGGCCATAGGTGCATGTACAGCTTCCCATATTAGGTGTAATACCACCATTGATTTTCCCCTATTAGTCTTTGTTAAATTTGCACTTTTCAAAAAATTGTGCAGAATTTATCTTTGTTTCAAATAAAGAAATACTTGGCATGAGTAAAGTTTTATCCTGTCCAGTTCTATAGAAAAAGTTTCACATAACATTTCATTGCATATAAGAAAATAACCATCATTGTAAGTTAACCAATCAAATTTCTCCCCTTATTCTATCTGTGTACAAGGTTTAGTCACCATGTAACCTCAAGATTACAAAATTTTCTATAGAAATCACAAATAAAAAATAATGGTGTTTTGAAATACCCAAGACATATGTTTATGACACAGAAATAGTTTTACTGCAATAAAATGTAGGATTAATTACCTACAATGGTCAAATTCAAGGGAATATTTTTTTAGACCTACTTTCGTATGCAACCGGATGTGACGTACCATGATTTGGTGGTATTACACCTAAAGAAGACCTTTTTGTTCAATAAACTGAATGTGACTTTTTCCCTTTGTAATACTGGTTATTTCAAGCATTTCTGTCAAGTTTTGTCATAATCAGTTCAATAGTTTGAGAAAAATCTAGTATATTGAAAGATGACATCTACAGCGATTCGAGCAAAATTTCTTCGACAAATCCAAACCAAGCCGCATCAAGATAGAATAGAGTGTACACCAATAAATGATCAAATATTTATCTTATCTGCCTACAAACAGTTGAAAATGATACAAAAGATGATTTTAGGAACATAAAATACCACTAATAAACCTCTTTGTCTTCTTTATAAGGTCTCTTTGGGTCAATTTATACCTCTCATTTCCTCAAAATTTCAACTTTTCAGGCCAATAAATAAAAATATTGGGGTAACTTTCAATCATTTATGGTGGAAATGTTATAAGAAATGAGTAATTCAAGCATTTTAGCAGAATGAACCATCCATATAAAAGTTTACTGTCTCCATGAAGGTTTCAATAAGTCCTTACGTAAAAATTAAATTTACGCCGCGTTCTAAAGAGGGACATAAAAGGCTTCTCTTTTAGTGAATAACTTGTCGTTACAACATTAAAAATAATTTCATCTACTTATAACTATATATTTATTTAAGTATTACCTAGGAAAATGTTATATCATAGCAAAATATAAGAAATAAGGAGAAAAAGCCCACCTCCCTCCAAAAAAATAAATATATGCACTTAGTATGGCTTGTTCTGTCAACTGAATATTCATGGTACAGTCCTATTTCAAGACAATTTTCTCATAAAATGTGTTTTGGAGACTCAATCCACTCAGAATATTTCATTTTTTGTATTATTTCACTTAAATAGCAAGAAATTTTAACACATGAGATTACTCACAAGGCCATAGGTGCATGTACAGCTTCCCATATTAGGTGTAATACCACCATTGATTTTCCCCTATTAGTCTTTGTTAAATTTGCACTTTTCAAAAAATTGTGCAGAATTTATCTTTGTTTCAAATAAAGAAATACTTGGCATGAGTAAAGTTTTATCCTGTCCAGTTCTATAGAAAAAGTTTCACATAACATTTCATTGCATATAAGAAAATAACCATCATTGTAAGTTAACCAATCAAATTTCTCCCCTTATTCTATCTGTGTACAAGGTTTAGTCACCATGTAACCTCAAGATTACAAAATTTTCTATAGAAATCACAAATAAAAAATAATGGTGTTTTGAAATACCCAAGACATATGTTTATGACACAGAAATAGTTTTACTGCAATAAAATGTAGGATTAATTACCTACAATGGTCAAATTCAAGGGAATATTTTTTTAGACCTACTTTCGTATGCAACCGGATGTGACGTACCATGATTTGGTGGTATTACACCTAAAGAAGACCTTTTTGTTCAATAAACTGAATGTGACTTTTTCCCTTTGTAATACTGGTTATTTCAAGCATTTCTGTCAAGTTTTGTCATAATCAGTTCAATAGTTTGAGAAAAATCTAGTATATTGAAAGATGACATCTACAGCGATTCGAGCAAAATTTCTTCGACAAATCCAAACCAAGCCGCATCAAGATAGAATAGAGTGTACACCAATAAATGATCAAATATTTATCTTATCTGCCTACAAACAGTTGAAAATGATACAAAAGATGATTTTAGGAACATAAAATACCACTAATAAACCTCTTTGTCTTCTTTATAAGGTCTCTTTGGGTCAATTTATACCTCTCATTTCCTCAAAATTTCAACTTTTCAGGCCAATAAATAAAAATATTGGGGTAACTTTCAATCATTTATGGTGGAAATGTTATAAGAAATGAGTAATTCAAGCATTTTAGCAGAATGAACCATCCATATAAAAGTTTACTGTCTCCATGAAGGTTTCAATAAGTCCTTACGTAAAAATTAAATTTACGCCGCGTTCTAAAGAGGGACATAAAAGGCTTCTCTTTTAGTGAATAACTTGTCGTTACAACATTAAAAATAATTTCATCTACTTATAACTATATATTTATTTAAGTATTACCTAGGAAAATGTTATATCATAGCAAAATATAAGAAATAAGGAGAAAAAGCCCACCTCCCTCCAAAAAAATAAATATATGCACTTAGTATGGCTTGTTCTGTCAACTGAATATTCATGGTACAGTCCTATTTCAAGACAATTTTCTCATAAAATGTGTTTTGGAGACTCAATCCACTCAGAATATTTCATTTTTTGTATTATTTCACTTAAATAGCAAGAAATTTTAACACATGAGATTACTCACAAGGCCATAGGTGCATGTACAGCTTCCCATATTAGGTGTAATACCACCATTGATTTTCCCCTATTAGTCTTTGTTAAATTTGCACTTTTCAAAAAATTGTGCAGAATTTATCTTTGTTTCAAATAAAGAAATACTTGGCATGAGTAAAGTTTTATCCTGTCCAGTTCTATAGAAAAAGTTTCACATAACATTTCATTGCATATAAGAAAATAACCATCATTGTAAGTTAACCAATCAAATTTCTCCCCTTATTCTATCTGTGTACAAGGTTTAGTCACCATGTAACCTCAAGATTACAAAATTTTCTATAGAAATCACAAATAAAAAATAATGGTGTTTTGAAATACCCAAGACATATGTTTATGACACAGAAATAGTTTTACTGCAATAAAATGTAGGATTAATTACCTACAATGGTCAAATTCAAGGGAATATTTTTTTAGACCTACTTTCGTATGCAACCGGATGTGACGTACCATGATTTGGTGGTATTACACCTAAAGAAGACCTTTTTGTTCAATAAACTGAATGTGACTTTTTCCCTTTGTAATACTGGTTATTTCAAGCATTTCTGTCAAGTTTTGTCATAATCAGTTCAATAGTTTGAGAAAAATCTAGTATATTGAAAGATGACATCTACAGCGATTCGAGCAAAATTTCTTCGACAAATCCAAACCAAGCCGCATCAAGATAGAATAGAGTGTACACCAATAAATGATCAAATATTTATCTTATCTGCCTACAAACAGTTGAAAATGATACAAAAGATGATTTTAGGAACATAAAATACCACTAATAAACCTCTTTGTCTTCTTTATAAGGTCTCTTTGGGTCAATTTATACCTCTCATTTCCTCAAAATTTCAACTTTTCAGGCCAATAAATAAAAATATTGGGGTAACTTTCAATCATTTATGGTGGAAATGTTATAAGAAATGAGTAATTCAAGCATTTTAGCAGAATGAACCATCCATATAAAAGTTTACTGTCTCCATGAAGGTTTCAATAAGTCCTTACGTAAAAATTAAATTTACGCCGCGTTCTAAAGAGGGACATAAAAGGCTTCTCTTTTAGTGAATAACTTGTCGTTACAACATTAAAAATAATTTCATCTACTTATAACTATATATTTATTTAAGTATTACCTAGGAAAATGTTATATCATAGCAAAATATAAGAAATAAGGAGAAAAAGCCCACCTCCCTCCAAAAAAATAAATATATGCACTTAGTATGGCTTGTTCTGTCAACTGAATATTCATGGTACAGTCCTATTTCAAGACAATTTTCTCATAAAATGTGTTTTGGAGACTCAATCCACTCAGAATATTTCATTTTTTGTATTATTTCACTTAAATAGCAAGAAATTTTAACACATGAGATTACTCACAAGGCCATAGGTGCATGTACAGCTTCCCATAAAGAAGACCTTTTTGTTCAATAAACTGAATGTGACTTTTTCCCTTTGTAATACTGGTTATTTCAAGCATTTCTGTCAAGTTTTGTCATAATCAGTTCAATAGTTTGAGAAAAATCTAGTATATTGAAAGATGACATCTACAGCGATTCGAGCAAAATTTCTTCGACAAATCCAAACCAAGCCGCATCAAGATAGAATAGAGTGTACACCAATAAATGATCAAATATTTATCTTATCTGCCTACAAACAGTTGAAAATGATACAAAAGATGATTTTAGGAACATAAAATACCACTAATAAACCTCTTTGTCTTCTTTATAAGGTCTCTTTGGGTCAATTTATACCTCTCATTTCCTCAAAATTTCAACTTTTCAGGCCAATAAATAAAAATATTGGGGTAACTTTCAATCATTTATGGTGGAAATGTTATAAGAAATGAGTAATTCAAGCATTTTAGCAGAATGAACCATCCATATAAAAGTTTACTGTCTCCATGAAGGTTTCAATAAGTCCTTACGTAAAAATTAAATTTACGCCGCGTTCTAAAGAGGGACATAAAAGGCTTCTCTTTTAGTGAATAACTTGTCGTTACAACATTAAAAATAATTTCATCTACTTATAACTATATATTTATTTAAGTATTACCTAGGAAAATGTTATATCATAGCAAAATATAAGAAATAAGGAGAAAAAGCCCACCTCCCTCCAAAAAAATAAATATATGCACTTAGTATGGCTTGTTCTGTCAACTGAATATTCATGGTACAGTCCTATTTCAAGACAATTTTCTCATAAAATGTGTTTTGGAGACTCAATCCACTCAGAATATTTCATTTTTTGTATTATTTCACTTAAATAGCAAGAAATTTTAACACATGAGATTACTCACAAGGCCATAGGTGCATGTACAGCTTCCCATATTAGGTGTAATACCACCATTGATTTTCCCCTATTAGTCTTTGTTAAATTTGCACTTTTCAAAAAATTGTGCAGAATTTATCTTTGTTTCAAATAAAGAAATACTTGGCATGAGTAAAGTTTTATCCTGTCCAGTTCTATAGAAAAAGTTTCACATAACATTTCATTGCATATAAGAAAATAACCATCATTGTAAGTTAACCAATCAAATTTCTCCCCTTATTCTATCTGTGTACAAGGTTTAGTCACCATGTAACCTCAAGATTACAAAATTTTCTATAGAAATCACAAATAAAAAATAATGGTGTTTTGAAATACCCAAGACATATGTTTATGACACAGAAATAGTTTTACTGCAATAAAATGTAGGATTAATTACCTACAATGGTCAAATTCAAGGGAATATTTTTTTAGACCTACTTTCGTATGCAACCGGATGTGACGTACCATGATTTGGTGGTATTACACCTAAAGAAGACCTTTTTGTTCAATAAACTGAATGTGACTTTTTCCCTTTGTAATACTGGTTATTTCAAGCATTTCTGTCAAGTTTTGTCATAATCAGTTCAATAGTTTGAGAAAAATCTAGTATATTGAAAGATGACATCTACAGCGATTCGAGCAAAATTTCTTCGACAAATCCAAACCAAGCCGCATCAAGATAGAATAGAGTGTACACCAATAAATGATCAAATATTTATCTTATCTGCCTACAAACAGTTGAAAATGATACAAAAGATGATTTTAGGAACATAAAATACCACTAATAAACCTCTTTGTCTTCTTTATAAGGTCTCTTTGGGTCAATTTATACCTCTCATTTCCTCAAAATTTCAACTTTTCAGGCCAATAAATAAAAATATTGGGGTAACTTTCAATCATTTATGGTGGAAATGTTATAAGAAATGAGTAATTCAAGCATTTTAGCAGAATGAACCATCCATATAAAAGTTTACTGTCTCCATGAAGGTTTCAATAAGTCCTTACGTAAAAATTAAATTTACGCCGCGTTCTAAAGAGGGACATAAAAGGCTTCTCTTTTAGTGAATAACTTGTCGTTACAACATTAAAAATAATTTCATCTACTTATAACTATATATTTATTTAAGTATTACCTAGGAAAATGTTATATCATAGCAAAATATAAGAAATAAGGAGAAAAAGCCCACCTCCCTCCAAAAAAATAAATATATGCACTTAGTATGGCTTGTTCTGTCAACTGAATATTCATGGTACAGTCCTATTTCAAGACAATTTTCTCATAAAATGTGTTTTGGAGACTCAATCCACTCAGAATATTTCATTTTTTGTATTATTTCACTTAAATAGCAAGAAATTTTAACACATGAGATTACTCACAAGGCCATAGGTGCATGTACAGCTTCCCATAAAGAAGACCTTTTTGTTCAATAAACTGAATGTGACTTTTTCCCTTTGTAATACTGGTTATTTCAAGCATTTCTGTCAAGTTTTGTCATAATCAGTTCAATAGTTTGAGAAAAATCTAGTATATTGAAAGATGACATCTACAGCGATTCGAGCAAAATTTCTTCGACAAATCCAAACCAAGCCGCATCAAGATAGAATAGAGTGTACACCAATAAATGATCAAATATTTATCTTATCTGCCTACAAACAGTTGAAAATGATACAAAAGATGATTTTAGGAACATAAAATACCACTAATAAACCTCTTTGTCTTCTTTATAAGGTCTCTTTGGGTCAATTTATACCTCTCATTTCCTCAAAATTTCAACTTTTCAGGCCAATAAATAAAAATATTGGGGTAACTTTCAATCATTTATGGTGGAAATGTTATAAGAAATGAGTAATTCAAGCATTTTAGCAGAATGAACCATCCATATAAAAGTTTACTGTCTCCATGAAGGTTTCAATAAGTCCTTACGTAAAAATTAAATTTACGCCGCGTTCTAAAGAGGGACATAAAAGGCTTCTCTTTTAGTGAATAACTTGTCGTTACAACATTAAAAATAATTTCATCTACTTATAACTATATATTTATTTAAGTATTACCTAGGAAAATGTTATATCATAGCAAAATATAAGAAATAAGGAGAAAAAGCCCACCTCCCTCCAAAAAAATAAATATATGCACTTAGTATGGCTTGTTCTGTCAACTGAATATTCATGGTACAGTCCTATTTCAAGACAATTTTCTCATAAAATGTGTTTTGGAGACTCAATCCACTCAGAATATTTCATTTTTTGTATTATTTCACTTAAATAGCAAGAAATTTTAACACATGAGATTACTCACAAGGCCATAGGTGCATGTACAGCTTCCCATATTAGGTGTAATACCACCATTGATTTTCCCCTATTAGTCTTTGTTAAATTTGCACTTTTCAAAAAATTGTGCAGAATTTATCTTTGTTTCAAATAAAGAAATACTTGGCATGAGTAAAGTTTTATCCTGTCCAGTTCTATAGAAAAAGTTTCACATAACATTTCATTGCATATAAGAAAATAACCATCATTGTAAGTTAACCAATCAAATTTCTCCCCTTATTCTATCTGTGTACAAGGTTTAGTCACCATGTAACCTCAAGATTACAAAATTTTCTATAGAAATCACAAATAAAAAATAATGGTGTTTTGAAATACCCAAGACATATGTTTATGACACAGAAATAGTTTTACTGCAATAAAATGTAGGATTAATTACCTACAATGGTCAAATTCAAGGGAATATTTTTTTAGACCTACTTTCGTATGCAACCGGATGTGACGTACCATGATTTGGTGGTATTACACCTAAAGAAGACCTTTTTGTTCAATAAACTGAATGTGACTTTTTCCCTTTGTAATACTGGTTATTTCAAGCATTTCTGTCAAGTTTTGTCATAATCAGTTCAATAGTTTGAGAAAAATCTAGTATATTGAAAGATGACATCTACAGCGATTCGAGCAAAATTTCTTCGACAAATCCAAACCAAGCCGCATCAAGATAGAATAGAGTGTACACCAATAAATGATCAAATATTTATCTTATCTGCCTACAAACAGTTGAAAATGATACAAAAGATGATTTTAGGAACATAAAATACCACTAATAAACCTCTTTGTCTTCTTTATAAGGTCTCTTTGGGTCAATTTATACCTCTCATTTCCTCAAAATTTCAACTTTTCAGGCCAATAAATAAAAATATTGGGGTAACTTTCAATCATTTATGGTGGAAATGTTATAAGAAATGAGTAATTCAAGCATTTTAGCAGAATGAACCATCCATATAAAAGTTTACTGTCTCCATGAAGGTTTCAATAAGTCCTTACGTAAAAATTAAATTTACGCCGCGTTCTAAAGAGGGACATAAAAGGCTTCTCTTTTAGTGAATAACTTGTCGTTACAACATTAAAAATAATTTCATCTACTTATAACTATATATTTATTTAAGTATTACCTAGGAAAATGTTATATCATAGCAAAATATAAGAAATAAGGAGAAAAAGCCCACCTCCCTCCAAAAAAATAAATATATGCACTTAGTATGGCTTGTTCTGTCAACTGAATATTCATGGTACAGTCCTATTTCAAGACAATTTTCTCATAAAATGTGTTTTGGAGACTCAATCCACTCAGAATATTTCATTTTTTGTATTATTTCACTTAAATAGCAAGAAATTTTAACACATGAGATTACTCACAAGGCCATAGGTGCATGTACAGCTTCCCATAAAGAAGACCTTTTTGTTCAATAAACTGAATGTGACTTTTTCCCTTTGTAATACTGGTTATTTCAAGCATTTCTGTCAAGTTTTGTCATAATCAGTTCAATAGTTTGAGAAAAATCTAGTATATTGAAAGATGACATCTACAGCGATTCGAGCAAAATTTCTTCGACAAATCCAAACCAAGCCGCATCAAGATAGAATAGAGTGTACACCAATAAATGATCAAATATTTATCTTATCTGCCTACAAACAGTTGAAAATGATACAAAAGATGATTTTAGGAACATAAAATACCACTAATAAACCTCTTTGTCTTCTTTATAAGGTCTCTTTGGGTCAATTTATACCTCTCATTTCCTCAAAATTTCAACTTTTCAGGCCAATAAATAAAAATATTGGGGTAACTTTCAATCATTTATGGTGGAAATGTTATAAGAAATGAGTAATTCAAGCATTTTAGCAGAATGAACCATCCATATAAAAGTTTACTGTCTCCATGAAGGTTTCAATAAGTCCTTACGTAAAAATTAAATTTACGCCGCGTTCTAAAGAGGGACATAAAAGGCTTCTCTTTTAGTGAATAACTTGTCGTTACAACATTAAAAATAATTTCATCTACTTATAACTATATATTTATTTAAGTATTACCTAGGAAAATGTTATATCATAGCAAAATATAAGAAATAAGGAGAAAAAGCCCACCTCCCTCCAAAAAAATAAATATATGCACTTAGTATGGCTTGTTCTGTCAACTGAATATTCATGGTACAGTCCTATTTCAAGACAATTTTCTCATAAAATGTGTTTTGGAGACTCAATCCACTCAGAATATTTCATTTTTTGTATTATTTCACTTAAATAGCAAGAAATTTTAACACATGAGATTACTCACAAGGCCATAGGTGCATGTACAGCTTCCCATATTAGGTGTAATACCACCATTGATTTTCCCCTATTAGTCTTTGTTAAATTTGCACTTTTCAAAAAATTGTGCAGAATTTATCTTTGTTTCAAATAAAGAAATACTTGGCATGAGTAAAGTTTTATCCTGTCCAGTTCTATAGAAAAAGTTTCACATAACATTTCATTGCATATAAGAAAATAACCATCATTGTAAGTTAACCAATCAAATTTCTCCCCTTATTCTATCTGTGTACAAGGTTTAGTCACCATGTAACCTCAAGATTACAAAATTTTCTATAGAAATCACAAATAAAAAATAATGGTGTTTTGAAATACCCAAGACATATGTTTATGACACAGAAATAGTTTTACTGCAATAAAATGTAGGATTAATTACCTACAATGGTCAAATTCAAGGGAATATTTTTTTAGACCTACTTTCGTATGCAACCGGATGTGACGTACCATGATTTGGTGGTATTACACCTTTATATTCGGGATTTCGAAATCGGACACCCCAACCCCTAAATTTATAGATTCTGAACTAAAATATCTTACCACTAACTATTTCCAGAAATAATTTGAAATCACGAACGTCCATGTAAACGTCGAAAACTCTATTCCAATTCCCCTGTACCCATTTCATACAAGTAAACTAAGTCTAGATAGAATAATTTATACATGTATCTTATTTCTGTCTATCCCTTGTTTGTTTATTCTTTGTCAGCATAAAAGCGAGTTTAATATTTTGTAACAGCGACTGTATGATGGTGCTTACAGGAAAGCTTAATTCCCTTTTGCAAACGAAACTGTTACTACCGATGCTGCTACCGAATTACTGATGGAGAAGAAATCAGAAGAAGGCGTTGATGATAGTGTGTTACCGCTAGAAACAGACTGCCCCGAAACGACTAAAAACTTGGAAAAGGGTGGCGAGAGATTAATATGCTGTCTTGCCATGCTCCATGTCCATGGCGATAAGGATGTCAGCAGACCAAATATTCTGAAACAATGTGACAAAACCGGTCATAGAAAAATTGGCAATATCTACTGAATCGATGTGTGTTCTATGTTCTAGTGACAGACTCACATTGATATTTGGATGTTTATGTGACATATAAATTTATAATAAACATTTGGTGTTAGTAAATGTCTTTAAATATGTAACACTCAGAAACGTGTCCTTCTCCCCAAACGTGTCCAATTCCCTCAAACGTGTCCACATCGACGTCACTGAACTGCAAAACATGTATGGGCGCCCAAACGTGTCCATTTTTCAACTAACCCCCAAACGTGTCCATATCAAGCGTTATTTGGTTATTGCTATTTCATAAATGTATAATAATTCTACCATTTCATTAAAAATAAAGATAAAGTCGTTAGGTCTTTTTTTAAACCGGCAGTATAAGCTGGGTAAAAGTGTGGGGGTCATTTCGGCTATGTCGTATGTAAATTGTAAGCAAACATGTTTATATTAACTGTACATATACCTGGTCAAAATGTCCCTTTCTCTGCGAATTAGAACTTTTATCGTCTTTCTAAATATGCATGAAACAATTGGACAATACGCAATTAACAGTCTAAAGTAAATTATACACTAGAAATGTAAAATTATTTAAACTTGTATGTTCTCTCTAAATATGCATGAAATACTTGCAACTTGAAATACGCAATCAACAGTCTAAAGTTAATAGATACAGTACAAATTTAATTTGCAATTAGTAAAAATACATTTTTATTGTGCCATTCTTATCTAGTGTCTGTTTATTTGAAAACAGAAGTCTGTTATATCATCTTTTACCGTGTAAAATGTGCCTCGTCTAGGACACTTATCTTTTTGTATTACTACACCTCTTCGCTAGAAACCGCGACTAAAAACAGCAGTCCCTTTGTTCATAGCAGGATTTTTTCTGTAATCAACAATATCTCCCTTATTGTAATATTTGTAGCTGGTCATATCGTCCAGGGAGTTTTACTTAACAATTCCACAGGATACAATTTTTGCTGAACGATCTCCGTCGGATTGATATAAAGGACATCACCGGAGTATATAATACACAAATTATTTACACAGTAAACAATTAATTCAACTACCTTTAATTTTTTGTATGTTCGCTATGAATGAGCATGAAATACTTGCAACTGGACAATACCTCATCAATTGCTTCCCTCTTGATAGAATTGCCGTAAACGTTATCGATTTCATTTAGGACATACATGTATTAGCGCTAAAAGACGTGACACGTTCTGACGTGTAATAGTGGAGATGTTTTAGGCGAATAACAATTATCGGACACGTTTGGGGGTTCTGAAATTGGACACGTTTGGGGAATATTAAATATTACGGACACGTTTTGGGAGAATAGACACGTTTGGGGGAATCGGACACGTTTGGGGGGAAGGACACGTTTAGGAGTGTTACAAATATGAAAAATTTATATAAAAAGTGTCCAAATTTAAAACATTATCAAACTCTCTGGAAATGCCTAGAATGCAGGCTTTTGCACCATTCATTCAGTACCCTCCAAAATTTTTCGCCTCGCTTCGCTCGGCTCATTTACTTTGCCTCACTAAAATAAAATGTCTAGTTACGGCCTTGATCTCCAGCGGTATTTAAATATACAGAATTTATGACAACTATACTTTACAATTTTAGCGCTTTATTATATATAATTATATGAGACCAATAGGACTCCGCCTTTCAGTTCTCGAGGTTCTGCATCAGTTGTAAAATTACCAAAAATTGACTGTTGGGGTTTCAAAGGGGCATTAGCTACGAGATATACAAAAAAAGGTATGTTTTTTGTTGAATCATTAATGAAAGTGATAAAGTGAAATTCTAATTCGCGTTTAGCAGCAAATTTTGTTCAATTTTGTCAACATAAGCTAAGAAACACCCACGATGAATTATTCACTTGCAAGTGAATAATTCGACCTCCTTGAATGTTCTGTTTGTATAGCATATTTATTATCAGTAATTAGTTACTTTCATTTTTGAGAACTTTAATTGTTCACTTTCATTTTGACCTTATGTGATTGTACTTTCACTTTCACTTTAAAGTTACTTTCACTTTCACTTTCACTTTTACTTTTGTTGATATCCTGTTTCCTGTTTTGAATTGTGAACCACAATGACATTGGGCCAATGTTAAACTAATCAAGCTGTAGCTTTATCATCCGTTTATGGCAAACCACTATGTAAGTTAAATATTTATTACTAAGGTTTATATTTTGTATGTGCATATTTATTTTTGATGCAAATAAGTTAATTATGAAGTTCTAGAGCAGAGTATTTACATACATTTTTCCTATGATATTTTGAGTAAGGAACCCCGTCTGAGCTATATTTCTAGTGTTTATGTTAAAGCAAATTTTAATACTTCATAGCACATTCATTTATTTGATTTGATATTGAAATTGTTAAATGCTGTTTTTTGTATCTACTAAACTTACTTAACTATATCAATTTTAAGCAAGAACATTACACTTTTATTGTTGTATTTTTGGTTCAATATAATAGCCTTTCCAAATATTATATGGCATTTTCATTCTTGTTGCAGCTTTTTACCTGCATACACAGTTGTCTATATACATTCATGCCAGAATTAGGAATAAACTTTAATATGAGCAATGGTGTTTTAGTTAACTGTATGGTTATCTATTTGCTGAGTACCTTAGCGGAATAGTAAAAAGATAGTGTAAATTTATATCTGAAACGCGTGAGAAGCGTGACCGAAAGTTTACACCTAAAGAACAAACCATTTGACGACCAGAGTAACGAACTGCGCGAAAAATGTGAGAAGATTTGGTCTAAAATCGAAGATCTTATGATAATTGTTCCTTCTAGCAACACATTAGAAACATTAAGACAGTTAAATACAGATATTGACAGTCGCTATAAAAACTTTTGTCGTCGGTCTGAAGAATACAAAAGTTTCATAACAAGAGCTGATACAAATGAATCACAACAGTTGATAAGTGATTATAATGAATATGTTGTGACGTGTGTTTCAACATACAGAAAAGTGAACTCTGAAATTAAGAAAAAGGAAGCTGACTTAGTTGAACAATTATCACAAGTAAGTAGTTCAAATGGAAGTTCAAAAGCAAGTAGTAAGCGGACAAAGGCAGAAGCCGAGAAAGTGAGACTGGAATTTGTTAGAAAGGAAGGCGAACTTATGAAACAAAAAGCAGCCATTGAAGCTGACATAAACAGAGTAAAGTCGCAGCAGCTGAAACTGAGGTGCGGATACTTGAACAAGGTGATCAAGAACAGGATATAATTTCTGAAGTGTGCGAAATAGTAAATATGTCCATAATGTGCATTTTCAAGAACCAGTTGCATCATGGTTAAATCAACAACCAGACATTCCTGTGGTTGCTTCGTCTGCTTCTCAGGCCTTTAGTGCAGCTGTAAGTGTTCCTCAAATTCCGAGTGTTGTAAATACAGTTTTCACATCACTATCTAGTCAACCAAACATTCAACCATCTTTATCACAATATCCTGTACAGCCCAATGCTAACTTTACAAATTCTCTACTACATGATGCTATGACAGACATAACTCGTTTTATGTACAGAAAAGACTTTCTGCTGTCGCGATTCACAAACTTTGATGATAAACCGGAGACATACGAATCATGGAGAGCATCATTCCAAAGTGTAACACGAGAGCTTGGCGTAACACCCTTTGAAAAATGGATTTATTGGTCAAATGGTTGGGTACAGAATCTTCCAAATTTGCAAAAATCATCCGTGCTGCTAATGCTCATGATCCGCCTAGAGGTCTACAAAGAATATACGATCGTCTACAAGAAAGATACGGTAGGCCTGAAATGGTTGAAAGCGTACTCAAACGTAAGTTAAACGCATTTCAAACAATTACAAACAAAGACTGTGTAAAACTATATGATCTTTTTGTAAGTTATATTCGAGACATGTGTCGAATTCGAAATGATCCTGCCTTAGTGTCAATTCAACTGCTTATTCTAAACAACGTCTGTCAGTGATATCCAGGAGACTAGAAGTTTCTTCCGAAAGTTCAGTTAGATGCCCACTACACAAGGCAGTACATACCCTCAACGACTGTCGTGGATTCAGGAAATATCCAATACAAGATCGTCAGAAGTTTCTACGCGAAAAGAGAATTTGTTTTAAATGCTGTGAAACAAATGAACATTTCGCCTCCAATTGTACAGTGAATGTTAAATGTGCCGTATTTGGAAACAAACGCCATGCCACAGCAATGCATATAGACCGATATACTCAAAATCGAACACAAGCCGATAATGAAAAGCCTCTCACAGCTGATGGCGGGGAGCATAGTGAGGACAATGTAACTGTCAAATGTACCACTCTTTGTGGTGACATCCGGGTTGGTCGGTCCTGTGGAAAGACCGTTCTAGTAGATGTATACTTACCAAACGCCCCGGATAAGTCGATGAGAGTCTATGCTGCCATAGACGATCAAAGTAACCGCACTTTGATTACTCCAGAACTCTTTGATGACCTTGGAATTCAAGGACAACATGCACAATTTAACATGTCTTCGTGTAATGGTAATTCGACCATGAAGTGCCGAGTTGCTAACATTATATGTGTTCGATCGATTGATGGCAAATCTACATTCGAATTACAAGACGTAATTGAATGCGATTCTATTCCTAGTGAATTACCGGAGATTGCGACTCCAGAATTTGCATTTGCATATTCACATCTTCATCGTATTTCGTCATACTTACCTCCTCTTGATCCGAGCATCAGAGTTGTACTTTTGGCTGGTCGAGATATACCTGAGATTCATCATGTGCAAGAACAAATTACTGGAGATAAAGGTGAACCTTTCGCTCAAAGATTAGCACTAGGATGGGCGGTAATAGGAGAAGTGTGCATGGGCAAAATACATGCTCCAAACAAAATCAGTGTGCGTAAAACTCATGTTCTCAACGATGGACGATGCACCACGTTCCCTCTTTGCGAGAACAACATAGAGATAATTGATCTCAAAGATGACATTTTCATCAGGACGACAAATGACAACAAAGTAGGACTTTCTGTTGAAGATAGACAATTTCTTAGCTTGATGGACACGGATTTTAGAAAGGATGACACTGGTCATTGGTCAGCGCCATTACCGTTTAAACAACCAAAACCACCTATTCCAAACAACCGCTCACAAGCCTGGAAACGAGCACAGATACTTGACACTAGTTTGCGTAAGAATCAAACAAAACGTGAACATTTCATGACATTTATGGAGAAAGTGTTGAACAGCGGTGCAGCGGAAATTGCACCTAAAGTTATTTCAGGAGAATGTTGGTACCTTCCGCTTTTCGGGGTTTATCATCATAAAAAAACAGACAAAATAAGGGGAGCATTTGACTCGTCTGCAATGTACGGAGACGTATCGTTAAATAATCTATTAATTTCAGGACCAGATCTTACAAATAACCTCGTTGGAATTCTTATGCGTTTTCGTAAAAATGCTATTGCTATAACTGGAGACATTGAGCAAATGTTCTACCAGTTCAGAGTGTCAAATCATCACAGAGACTACCTTAGATTCTTTTGGCACCAAGATAATGACTTTTCGAAACCTCTCATCGAATATCGTATGACATCTCACGTGTTTGGTAACACGCCTTCACCTGCCGTGGCTTCTTACGGCCTTCGACAAGCTGTTGCAACTTCCGATGAAGACGTGCGTGCATTTGTATGTAAAGATTTTTATGTGGACGATGGTCTCACTTCATTCACCAACAAAGAACAAGCAATCGATCTTGTAAAGAAAACTCAAAACGATCTGAAAACAAATGGACAGTATTTCAATATAATAGCCTTTCCAAATATTATATGGTATTTTCATTCTTGTTGCAGCTTTTTACCTGCATACACAATTGTCTATATACATTCATGCCAGAATTAGGAATAAACTTTAATATGAGCAATGGTGTTTTAGTTAACTGTATGGTTATCTATCTGCTGAGTACCTTAGCGGAATATTGAAAGCGTATTGATATGACCTCCAATTATAACCCTTATAGCTGGAGATGGTTTACGCATGTATTCAATTATTCAAATTAAATATTATTGATTTATTGAAGCATTTTGAGTGGACAAAACAAATTTTACTATAAATGTGAAAATGCAAAAATAACACGAAATGCACTTAAAATTTCAAATAATACATTGAGTCATTTTTACAGTTGCAGTTACGTTATCAAACGTGTATTGTGGCATACATTGACTAACTTAGAAAAGTGTTGTTATAGTTATTCACATCCTTATTTTTTAAACCCTTTGTTATCACTGATATTGGGGTTTTCAAATCAAATATTATTGATTTAGTTTTGGTGCCCATAATTGAAACAAATTGCCTAATTTCCAACTAGAATCCGATTGATTTAAATTTTAGTGCCTAATTTTGAAAATGATCGTATTTTTCCAAACTGAAACCGATTGATATCATCTATGTTGCCTTTATTTCATAAAGATTGTCTTTTTTTAATTGGGCACTGATTGGTATACCTTTGGTGCCTATATTTGAGAAAGACTGACTTATTTGTATATTTGAGAACGATTGTCTTCTTTCCGACTGGATTTCGTTCAATTGGTTGATAATTTTATTAGCACGTAAAATTGATAGTATCGCTTCATTTTTTTTCTCCTAATACTTGACAACTAGAAGACTTGTGTAGAGAGATTGTAAAAAAAACACCTCCAAAACATATCCAAAGTGTCATAAAAGAGGGACAAAACATATCAGGGGAACATTCAAACTCATAAATCGAAAATAAATTGACAACGCCATAGCTAATAAATAAAAAGACAAACAGACAAACAATATAGTACACAAAACACAGTCAACATAGAAAAAAAATAAAGACTAGCTAGGCAACACGAATGCTCTTGAAGGGTAGGCAGATCCTGCTTTACATGTAACACCCGTCGTGTTGCTAACTCTTATACAAAATGATATAATCAAAATGGCACAACAATGTGGTCAACTACACATGATATCAAACAACCATACTAAGTAAAATTGATTTTTATATAATACAATCTGAGAAAGTTTGTGTTCACTAGGTGTTATTGTCACACAAAAAAATACAGTTTGACTGTCCCTTTGGTATCTTTCGTCACTGTTTTATTGCACACTTATTTAAGAAAATAGCGATAGTGTGGGCTCAAATAACACGAATATATATAATGGCTACCTATTTTGCATCAATTATTTCGATTCTGATTAGGATAATTAAGGTAATTTCTATGTCCGATGTGTATAAGTGTAGAGCGTTTGTGTAGGCTCTTCCACGAATTATTTTCAGAGGGAGGGGTTTTTAACAGAGAGCATGAACGGTTGTCGTATCTAGGTCAAATATGTCAATTTCGAATTGCAACACGTTAGTCATAATAAATGAATTATTAACAACATGTGCATCATTTAAAAGAGTTTGGAAGTGTTTTAAGTAAAAAATATATTAAATGCATGCCAATTTGATAACATTCATTTTTTTTGCAGTATAGTCAATATACGCACGTGCAAACCAATTTTATTGGATTTCACGGCTGTTAATCTACACACGCAGAACATTTGGTTCTGCAATAAAAACCGTGAGAGGATTTTCCGGTTGTGCTTGAGTGGAGTAATTGTCACCGCTTCAAAGGATATGTACATTTCTAAATCTCAATTTTCTTATTCAACTGATCAAAATATTGAAAATCGGAGAATGTCATGCTGTGGCGAATACTTTAACGAAGAGATACATGTATCATTTACTGTTGTACGTAGAGTTGAACTCCTACAAAATCAGTTGCCCCACGAGAAATTGCCTAAAAAATTGACATTTCAATTTTGAAATGGTTCTATTTACAGACCTACAAGTTCAAATGTAGTTTTTTTCGGGCAATGGGTATGGATGTTGTTTTTGGCGGCGTGTGTGCTGTCCTGTGTTGATAGACGTCTTAATAATTTCAAAAACAACATTTTCCCGTGAAGTCCTGCGTGAGGGGATCGGTTCTGATTGAGGACATCGTGAATGCGTGAGGGGAAGTACAGACATTTTTTTTTAATCTTTGGCTTTGTGACTTTTGTTGACTCAATAAATGTGATCAATGCTGATTAAAAGCACAGATTTATCCTTATACTTTAATAGATGTAAACTGATCACTGATTCAATGAAATCAAACTATTAATTGTTTGTTCAATTTCAGAAAATGCCATTGTTCAAAGGAAAAAGGAAAAGAGGACTGAAATTGACTCTCTACAAAAAGCCATGGAGATACAAGTTATCCCCGCCCTCGAAGCGAACTAAACCCTCTGGGAGTAGTCCTGTCGTCAAATATACGTCACAGAGATCACCACATATATCTAAGAAAATGATATCGCCGATGAAAACTTATTATTTGTTTAAATAAGTCTGGACATTGAGTCTCAAGCACGAGAAAACCGATCCCCGAGAAAAAGTGACCGGACGAACAAGTTATATATAATACATAAAAATAGTAAAATGCGAATTTACGATGACCCATAACGTCACAGTACAACATAAGAACGAACTATAAAAATCAGTTGAAAAAAGCTTAAGATTCATGTTATATACATTTACGAGAGGAGTTATCTCCCCTAAAATAGTTTATTTAAAAAAAAAAAAGATGATTCTAAAAACACAAAATTTGATATTTGTTTAAAGATTTTGATTTTTACAATAAATCACCAAATATTCTTTATGTGAATAAAGTCTAACTATTGAATTGCAAATCTGTCTCCAAATTTGCAGATGTGGGCAAATAATCGGTCTAGTTTTTACTTGTAGCAAGAAAACAAAATCGTTGACAACATTTTTTGTCTTTATTCTTCGTGAAACATATTATTAAACCTAGGTTCCTACAATTATTTCGAAATCCAATCTCGTAAACTTTTTTAAGCACACTCACATATGTGTTTTTTCATGAACAATGTAGCCAAATTTAGGTAAGTTTCAACGACTGATAGCTTGAATATAAAGATAAGATTTGTACCTCCCCTCACGCATTCACGATGTCCTCAATCAGAACCGATTCCCTCACGCATGACTTCATGAAAAAATTTAGTTTTTGGAATTATTAAGATGTCTATCAACGGCGGACAGCGCACACGCCGCCAAAAACAACATTCATACCCATTGCCCAAAAAAAAACTAAATTTGAACTTGTAGGTCTGTAAATAGAACCATTTCAAAATTGAAATGTCACTTTTTTAGGCAATTTCTTGTGGGACAACTGATTTTGTAGGAGTTCAACTCTACGTACAACAGTAAATGATACATGTATCTCTTCGTTAAAGTATTCACCACAGCATGACATTCTCCGATTTTCAATATTTTGATCAGTTGAATAAGAAAATTTATATTTAGAAATGTACATACCTTTTGAAGCGGTGACAATTACTCCACTCAAGCACAACCGGAAAATCCTCTCACGGTTTTTATTGCAGAACCAAATGTTCTGCGTGTGTAGATTACCAGCCGTGGATTTAGAGCATGTGTTTATTCACATAGCGAATGAAGCACGTCATATAAGAATTTTAAATAATTGTAGAAATTTAAAAACTTTAACGAGCAGAATTTGTTTTAATAATCGGCAAGGTGTAGCTTAGGATACTGATAGATGTAATGATGATTAAAGCACTGCAGCAGCTTATTATAGACATTTTAGTAAAATCCTTGTTCAGGTAGCAAACGAACACGCACCTACCAAAAACAGGAAAATGTTGCCAGGACATATATCATATATGAATAAAGAATTATTAGTTTGCATAAAAACAGAATGATATACAACAGGTTAACGCTAAAACAAACTGGAAAGCGTATAAGGCTCAAAGAAATGTGTCTGCCCTATGGTCGGGTTGTTGTCTCTTTTGACACATTCCACATTTTGATTCTTAATTTTATTTGTAACCAAATTTAATAAAAAAAAAATTGTAAACACTTTCGTTATTGAAAGATGTGCAAGTGACCCTAAGACAAAACAGATATCTGACTTAGAGTTAAACTATTTCTTACAAACAAAGGGTGCGCCAATAACAAAAACATCATTTTACAAGAGACATGGCTATAGAGAACAATCAGGGGGAAATATGCGAGATCTTTAAAAACTTTTTTTAACGTAATCAAGAACATAGGGATAACAACATTGTTATCGATGGAAAGAATCCAGGTATTGATAATCAATGAAGCAATCATAAAAAATTGTCAAGAATTGTCATAATCAGAAAAACTTAAATAAATGAAATAAATGTTTCGAAAAAGCTCCACGTATTTCTACACTGCTAAAACTAAAGAAATAAACCCAATGACTGATTTGTAAATTGTCTTTGTCTACTCAAGTTTTTTCTAGACTCACTTCATAAAACATTATTTTTGCAAAGAATAGTTACAAGCACGTGAGTGTGCTCCTTCAATTGAATTGTTTGTTTTTAGACAGCCAGTGAGACTTTGGCGTCATTTCAAGGTTTTTAATTCATTTTTTCCCTGTAATTTAGATTAGGTTTTGACTTTATTAAATAAAGTCGACTTTATTAAACATAATTATCAATCGAAGACTGGAAAGGCCCTATACAATGATATATACCTGGCAGCAATATTGGTGGATAAGCTTTTGATTGCTTGCCTCATGACTTAATACTTACTGTGCTGAAACACAATGGTTTAAGTGAATCTAATATAAATGTATTCAATGGCTATCTGACTCATAGAAAACAATGTGTCAAAATTGGTCAAACGTTAAGCATTAATGAAATGCTTGATATAAATAAAGGTGTACCACAGGGTTCTATACTAGGTCCAGTCTTATTAAACATTTTTATCAACGATATTATTCTTTTTGTAAAAAATAACCACTGTGACTTGTATCATTATGCTTATGACAATATCCATTCCAAAATATGGCCCTTCTTTGGACTCAGTAATTAAACCTTGAAGTAAGACAGTCACTGTTGGGCTCTCTAATGTTAAGGCATTTAAACAAAATACATGCCTAGGCTAAAAATTACAAGCCGTAGAAATTCATAATATATAACAACACATACAAACACCATTGCCTTCAATTTAAATTGCCCCTAAAGTGACTGGAGATTAGAAATATGATCACTTAGGTCTTTTTCAGACCGGTAGTAAAAGTCTTTAGCTTGCCGAAGTGTAACGTCCCCTTGGATTGGTGGATATACAAGTACACAGCCACGTTCTCTCTGGTACGTTTAATTCCGAAGTCTCGTGTAAAGAGAGTGTCGTCATGAACCATTGCAACAACTCTTTGTGGGGTCCGTAGGTGGTCTGTTGCAAGGCTTCATTTCCTATCCAGTATGCAAGTGACAATCCAAATACCCCGATCTTCATTCCGGATGGCCTCTATCACAGGACCTACATATTGTTTGCAATGTTTTAATTTGTTATTGTCATGAACATGCATGAAATATTTGCCACTGGACGTTGAGTATCTAACAATCAATCAATCAACTTAAATAAATGCACTACCAAATGTGATCATTGGGTTAAGC
Source organism: Mytilus galloprovincialis (assembly GCF_965363235.1). NCBI lineage: Eukaryota > Metazoa > Mollusca > Bivalvia > Mytilida > Mytilidae > Mytilus > Mytilus galloprovincialis. The sequence continues at coordinate 49,484 of NW_027468015.1, forward strand.
TACTTTGAGTGACCATTGATTTTAATCTGAACTTTTGCCAACACACTTCGAACATATTATATATATAAAAAAAAAGCAGACATATTATTAATTGTTTTGAAAAAAGAAACTATCATAAATTACCATTTATAACTTATTCGCCATATCAAATCTATGATACTGTGCACTAAGGGACGACATCAAAAGATCGATGAAGGATAAAAAAAACTTAATTCACATAGTGTTTTCACTGACCCCCCCCCCCCCCCCCCCCCCCCCCCTCTTAACTTAATTTGGGAAAAATTGATTGACCAATAGGGATATATGTAAAATCGATTTTAGATTAACAATACTTGAAGCAATGTTGACCCCCACCCCCAAACTATTTGATTTAAGTTTTTTTATCCTACATCGATCTATTGATGTCATCCCTAACACGGCAGCTTTGTAGCGAGCGCAACACAAACAAAATTGAACCGCAAGAACGAGCGACTAAATTAATTTACAATAAAATTGAGAATGGAAATTGGGAATGTGCCAAAGAGGCAACAACCCGACCATAGAAAAAAACAACAGCAGAAGTTCACCAACAGGTCTTCAATGTAGCGAGAAATTCCAGCACCCGGAGGCGTCCTTCAGCTGGCCCCTAAACAAATATATACTAGTTCAGTGATAATGAACGCCATACTAATTTCCAAATTGTACACAAGAAACTAAAATTAAAATAATACAAGACTAACAAAGACCAGAGGCTCCTGACTTGGTCAGGCGCAAAAATGCGGCGGGGTTAAACATGTTTGTGAGATCTTAACCCTCCCCCTATACCTCTAGCCAATGTAGAAAAGTAAATAACTGTTACAACACAAACGAACACTTACTGTGTTGTTATAGTTATTGTAAATTAATATAAACGCTTGTTCTTGCGGTTTAATTCAATCTAATTCATATATAGTATAACGTAATCAGAGATCAATATTTTAATTAGATTTGGTTTAATTTTGTTTCGAAATGTTCATCGGAAAGTAGCATACCAAGATATAATGATAGATAAATATGCAGTGTCTACTCCACAGATAAAACAGGACGGTTTCTATTTAAAATCCAAAACGGATAGTCCCTAATCAAATGTCAAAATTAAATGATAAAACACAGCAAACGAATGGACAACAACTGTCATATTCCTGACTTGGTACAGCTTTTTCTTATGTGTTATAGCTAGCTTAACCTCTAACTTATATGATAGTCGCACAAAATTCCATTATATTGAAAACGATATGTAAACAAAACAGACATATTAAAAAGGTAAAAATGTTAAAAATAAAAAGTAGGGTACAGCCGTCAAAATTGTGCTATCGATTCATCCTAATCACTATAAAAATAAACAAATAATTATGTAAACAAACATTTACAATGCCACAATAACACAATTACGGGATGTATAAGTATAGAGCCACGTCACATGTAACAAAGAGAAAAAAAGGTCGTACAGTCAAATCATGTTAGAAAAAATGAATGACAAGAATACAATAATTATCATAGAATATTCACACAATGACGGGATGTCAAGTACAGAGTTACGTCACATGTAACATAGAAACACAAAAACCATAAAGACAAACCTTGATAACAAAAATGAAGGACAGGAATACAAAATTAACATGGAACAATAACACAATGACGGGTTGTATAAGTACAGAGCCACGTCATATGTACCAAAGAACACTAAAAGGCATATAGACAAATCATATTAGCAAAAATAAAAGACAAGAATACACAGGAAATCATATAAAATAACACAATGACGGGCTGTATAAGTACAGAGCAACGTCATATATAACACAGAAACACAATAATCCATGTAGGCAAAGGATATAAAAAAAAGCACGAACGACAAGAATACAAAAATTATCATAGAACAGTAACACGGTGACGGAATGTGCAAGCACAGAACCAAGTCAAACGGATACCATCAAAACACACTAAACAGAAAAAGTGATATCTATAAAGACAAATAAAAGAATACTATAACACGTTATTTTAAAAGATGCCAAACAACGTCAACACCTAGATCCTATACTTTAAAACCATCGTGTATTTCGTGTATTAAGGTGATACTGAATGTTTTTCAATGTGATTAAATCCATCAAGTTATTAAACGGGTTTGGGCTTTTATTTGGCCGTTCCTAGTGCAGGTACATTGTAGGTGAAGATGAGCGATTCGGAAGCAAGAGTTTTTACACTGTTGTTTTCATATTGTTTACCAACGTCTTTATATTTTACTTAATTTGAACATTGACGATAAAGTGTGTACTATAAAGTACACAATCTTTTTTGGTCGCTGTCTATATCAAATTTACTATAAACTACAAAAACGTTTTTGTTGGCGTCTTTGTTAGATTTATATATGTGTGTTTGTTTCGACAGTAGTGTTGTATGTATGTGATGTATAGTAACACAGTTTCAGCTGCTAGGTCCAAATTATTGTAACTTTGACCTATAACGTCTTTTTGATTTGCTCATCAAAATGTGTTAATATAACAAAACTATCATGTAAGTGAGAGGTTGAGCTAACTATAAAACCAGATTAAACCCTGCTTTTTTCCGGGAAATGCCTGTACCAAGTCAGGAATAGGACTTGTTTTCCATCCATTTGGTTGTTTTGATTATGTCAGTTTTTATGGATTTCATCCTTTTGAATTTAACTTGGAGTTCAGTTTTTTGCTTTATGTTTTTTTGTCTCTTTGTCAACTCTTTCGTAAGATGTGTTTGCTTGCTTTGATACGTTTTTGTCTGTCATGTTATGCAATTGTTTTATACATATGTGGGCTGTACTTTGTACTGTGTGCTTATGGTTGTTATTTGCGTTTAAAATTTAAGTCGATTTAAGAGATTTACAGAGCTCCTGTTACCATCATGGTAAATTGTATGCAGATTTTGTACCACTGTAAAAAAAATACTTACTTAATAACAAACACGCCTTTTGGAAAGAAGGGATACGTTTTTCAGCATCTGAGTATAATAATTGATATCACTTTTTTTACTTTTTCCTCTTCTTTCACTTTGAAATTTTGTATAGCATAGGGATTTTACTGCATTTTATGCAGATTAGTCACGTCATTAGTGTGTCCCACTAAACCAAAATCTTGTACTTTAATGACATTTCTAATGTCACTAGTTTCTCTTGTACTTAAAAAAAATGCGATGGCCATTCGTCAATATCAAATCAGTTGGAAAAGAAACATTTAAACTTTACATTTGTTTTACGAGAAATGAAGAACTTTACACACGGTGGGTATAAGGTTATCCTGCGAGAGAACGTACTGTGCTGGTGATTCGGTCCTGACGGGTGCTGGTGGGTCCTGATTCTGTGCTGGTGGGTTTGTTTACATTGTATCAGAACGGCTTGTTGCTTATTTTTTTTCTCTGATACATCATACCATGCAAAGAATATTACAAATGCTTTATTGCAAAAGTCGTGCAAGTTCGCCAAACGAAACTGTCCTGACGCCGTGCTGGTGATTAGAAAAACGGTCCTGGTTCTGCATGTGCTCCAATGTCCTGGTTCTGTGCCGTTATATTTTAGTCAAAAGTGGCAAATATTCAAGATCATTGATGTTTAACTGTAATTGACTAATTAGCTGTTATCTGTTTTCTTAAAATTGACATTGTTGTGAATCTGTTTACTTTTATTTTGAAAAAAAATGACCCATAATGTTTTAATTTACTGTTTTCTATTTTCTCATAGAAGATGATTTAAAAGCTGTTATCGGTTATCAATATATTAATGAACTAAAATATAAAAAAAAAATCCCATACAAGACTTACAAAGCCAAGAGTCCCCTGACTTGGGCCGGGCGCTAAAATGTTTTGGGGATTTAACATGTTTTGTAAGAATCAGACACAAACAAAGTTGATCAAGGCAAACAATCAGGTGAGCCTGAACACTTCTTAGATGAGTTTAGATAATAAATTCAATGTTATCTAAGCATCTTGAATATTGTTTCTCTGACAAATTTGTACAATACTGCAGATACTTTACTTTTATCAAAGGTTTATTCAAAAGTTTTGTTAGTTTTTGAGGTGAATACTGACACCTTTCAACTAATAGATAAAGCAAGTTCTCTTAGATAAAATTTTCATTCGTACCGAACTATTTAGAATTTAATGCAACGAAGGTTTAAAGTCTTTCGCCAAAAAATACTATCAATTTCTTCTTATCCTATGTTAACCTCCATCCAATCTCCATCCCTTCATGATCATTAAATTGAAATGTAAAACACTTCTTGGTATCTTCAAAATGCCGATTTATACATATTAGTCATGACAATAACTGTTGTGAGCACAAGATTCACTGCACACTTTTAAAGTATTGCTTTATCAAACATTAACATGTAAACTTAATTTTTCGAAAGGAGTAGGTCCGGTAAGACCCCTTTTTGGCCCCAAAATATAACAGCTTTACAAAATTGTTAAAATGTAAACTTTTAGTTATTTATTGGACAGTTGAATGCTTCTGCTACATAAATATGGGCTGTTTTTGACAATACAATGCACATATATCGGGTTGTAGCACCATTAAGTCATGCTAAATTACTGAAATCTTCAAAATTCTATCATTTTAGTTAAATTTTAGACGGTTTCCTTGTAAAACGAAAGTTGCCGCATTCGTGTTCATCCTTAATATTGAAATGTAAGTTGTATTTTATGATAATACATAACATATATAAAGGTTGTGGATGAACACGGATGCGGCCACTTTCATTTTTGACAAAAACCATCTCAAAAGTGACGTTTTTTGGCATATTTGAGAGATTTTTCATATTTGAGCTTGAATCGGATCGTTTTTAATGACTAAATCAGTTAAAATCTTTCACTTATACTAATTAAATCAAGTGAAATAGTCTTTAAAAAGTGGGCAAAATCTTTCGTCAGATGAATCTGAAATTTGAGGCCAAAATGAGTCCTTACCGGACCTACTCCTTTTATGATCGGTACGAATGAAATTTTTATCTAAGAGAACCTGCTTTATCTATTAGTTGAAAATGCAGCTTTGAACTAGCTTTCACTAGCTGCGAGTATTCGTTGTTCAATAATGTGTGTCTTAATTTTATTATTTTATGTGATAAATTGTTGTGTTGTTACACGACTGATGAAATGAAGGAGGAAAGGAGGAGGATTTGGTAGAAGGTGTGTGTTGAGCGCAAACTAACATATTAATAACTATGCGGTATAAGCTTTGTTCATTGTTGAAGGCCGTACAGTTACCTATAGTTGTTTTAAAATTTCTGTGTCATTTTGGTCTTTTGTGGAGAGTTGTCCCATTGGCAATTATGTCACATCTTCTTTGTTATATGTTAAGTCCTGTCAAAAGTGCTCTAAACAAGTGGTTGTCGATGGTCGCTTTCTCTCATATTTGTTTTTGTTCAAAGTTGTAGTTAAAATCAGCCGAAATTATTCACTTTTTATCGTTTACATCTTTATAGCTAGTATTCGTTATGGTTTTTGCTCATTGTTGCAGGTCATACTTTGAATGCAATTGTTCACATCTTGTTTCATTCTAGTTAGTTTTTATGAGTCATGTATGAAGAGCAAGTCTAGGTCGGTTTTTGTTTTATCCAGTCGAAATTTATTGGAGACAGTGTATTTATTAAGGAAGAAATTGGAGGTACCAGTACGTATACTTAGATCGTCTTACCTCGTATATTTAACTGAAATAAACCAGTCAAACCTTAATGCCAATATAAGTCCCCCTCTTATTAATGTCGCTTTACTTTAATCACCTTTTAAAACTGTTAAGGTTAACATATTATGTAGAGAATCACCAATTCAAGGGCATTTAGTATCTTAAATAAAACTATTCTAATTAGATAAATTTTCATCTGATATTGGACGGAATATGTTGCCCATTTATGTAATATAAGTTACGATTATTTGAAAACGCTTATAATGGATGCACAAAAGTATAAAAAGGAGTCACAGATCCGATTGAATACAATTATCAGCCCACTTTATTGATTTTGTAACATTTGTTTCAAATATGACAAACTTTTTACCCAAAATCACCATCACCATATCAGGACCCACCAGCACAATGACAGGACCCACCAGCACAGTATCAAGACATGAATAATATAAGAAAATGCTAAATTTTACTAGATTGCACTGGTTTTTCACAAAATAATTTTGTCGTGTGGATTTGGGTATTGAAAGCGGACTCCATGAGCATTTTTGTTTTATTTTTTCAGTTTAAGATTTTCTGGAAATGAGCACTTTTGTGTTACGCTTAATTAAACAGTTTAAAGGGTCAACTTTTGAATGGTAAAAATGCCTATAAACGCCATAAGAATCAAAATTGAAAAATCTCAACCGTTTCCTTCCATTTTTTATGGGAGAAAACGTCAAAAATCATCATTTTCTTCTTTGTTTACATTTTTTCAATGATCACCAGCACCAGTCAGAACCGAATCACCAGCACAGAACGTTTTCTCGCAGGACAACCTTACCCACCGTGTTTACAGTTGATCATGAATCACAGTAACTCTAATTTAATTAATTATTAGATATATTTATACATATAAATCACGATTCTCCAACAAAAAAAATATTAAGCTGTATACGAAAATATCAAATGTTAAAGAAAATGTAAACACACCAGGAAGATGGAAGGTTGTCTCATTAAAAACCATATACACATATCTCCATATCCGTACTAATCGGTGACTCATGTCAGATGTATCAACTTGGTTGACAAGACAATATAGCAAGGCTTCATTTTGAACCCATCATTTTGACGGAATAGGGAAAAAATTGCAATATCCCTTTTAATGTATACGTTAGCTTAAAAAAGCGTAAATTGTATAACTGGTACCCCATAATAAAGGCCTCATTCGTAGGAAAATGAATACGATACTACATGCTGATTTCAATGCCCGCAAGACTAAGCTTAGGTAGAAATAAGTAATAATTGTTTTATACGGAAGCCGGTTTGGCCCACATTGAAAAAAATTTGGCTATCAACCAATCAAAACCCAGGATTCTTACATAAGGTGTAATTAACATAAAAATTGAGTTATATGAGAGAAATATTTATTAAATACCTCACCCGGCATTATACAGGTGTGAAAATTACGTTGACATGAAAATCGATCAGTGTAGGCATATGTACCAATAGTTCTCCTGAAGCGAAAAGATGAACAAGAAAACAGCTTTGATTGTTTATGCTCATCCCGAGCCAAAATCGTTTAATTCAGCACTTCGCGACACAGCTGTTAAAACTCTTCAAGCCCAGAGATATAATGTTTTAGTGTCCGATCTTTACGCACAACATTTTCAACCAGTGATTTCAAAAACAGATATTATAGGTGAGTACAGAGTAATTTTACATTTCACTTTCAATAATATCACTCTCATTCGTTTATGTTACTCAATAAGACATGTAAATTTATCACATTGAGATTGTTCAAAAAAAATGTGCATATCTTATTGAGTAACATACATGCAAGGGTTATACAGTGATTGATCAACACATTGGTACTTTTTTTCCTGCTCGTCATCTCAACACAGTTTTATTTGTTTTGAATGATAGTATCAGTTCAGTTAGTTTGATATTGTGTTTTTGGGGTTTTATTCAACCCCGACTCACGAAGTAACAAAAGGTATATGGCAGAACGTATGCAATAAAAATCAGTACTGAATCAAAGAATATTCAATTTTAAATTTGTTTCAAGACAATTCACTCAATTCAAAATACAAATCAATGAATCTATTTAATACCCCCCCCCCCCCCCCCCCAAAAAAAACCAACCCTGACGTAATGATTGAAAAGCAAAAGTATCATTAAAACCCGGAAAATAACCATTAATAAAACGTTTTCGTTAGATTGGATAATTTTCGCATAAAAAGTTGTATTTCGTATACAGGTTGATTTAAGCTTGCTTGACTTTTTTTTTCGTTTCATTTAAAATTAATAGTAATAAAAGTAAAACATTGGAACTATTGCATTTAAGATGTTTCCATGAATTATCGTTTCATCTAGATTCCTTTTGCCATCAAAAACTCTGTTTCTGAATCTGTAAATGACTGTAACTAATAAAAAAGACCATTTGTACAGTTTCATTTATCACATATGTATTGATTGAAGCACTCCAAACACTCTTTAATATCAGCTCTTCAATAATAATCAGCTGGATATCGATTTAACTTCATACATGTGTGTTTCACACTTGTTACACACTGTCTAGTATAATGTATGTTTTGCCATTTAACATATTTATATTTACCATGTCTTAACATTTAATACGTCTATTCAATTCAATTCAAACTTTATGGTCATATGAATCAACTTAGACTATATATATAAATTGTATATGAAATAAACTAAACATGCATACTAGTATATTAATACAAATGACAAGAAGAAAGCATTTACAATCATAATAAACAAACTAATAAATACATATAATTACATGTATATAATATGACACGACAATTGTTCGTTCAAATTTCACATTTAGGATTTTGTATATTTCTATAGTCTATGCTTTTAATTATCATTCCGAGTCCTCGTTGCGTTTTAATAATTCAATAGTTAATTGTATGTTACGCAAATTTTGATATTTTAAAACTTTGATCAAAATTCTAAAAATCTAAAATTTCAAAACTTTTTAAAACTTTGAATTGATAAGTGATACACGGACCCATTTGATTAGGGACTTTTCGTTTTGAATTTTCCGCAGATTTCAGTATTTTTGTGATTTTACTTTTTGTATTTTGTTTATAAAAAAAAAACATTTTTGTTTGATGATAACTGTAAAGTGATGTTAATCAAAGGATAAAAAAATCAAGATCACAGTCAGGTTAAATTTTACCATCATTTATAACTTCGATAACTGTTACAGAATATCAAATACATGAACCATTTTATCATTGATTCACTTATTCATTTCAGGCGAACTCGAGGATCCAAAACATTTCAATTATCCAAATGAAGTCGGCGCAGCCTATAAAAAAGACAGTTTGTGCTTAGATGTCAAACAAGAAATACAAAAGTTAAAATTGGCTGACTTGGTTATTTTCCAATTTCCAATGCAATGGGCCTCAGTCCCAGCTATTCTTAAGGGATGGTTTGAACGTGTTCTCATCAAAGATTTTGCATTCAGCTTTCCAAACATGTTAGATGAAGGACTTATCAAGGTAATTGTTAAATACATCAGTGGGTATTTCTATTTCAGTATGATTATTATAGATAGATACAGAAAGACATATGCCTATTTTACTATGAAAGCGAGGTAAATACTGCCTATCCTTCCGTAACAACTAATTTAAACATGAAAAGATGGTATGAATGCAATAAGACAACTATCCAATATATAAAAGATTACGTAAATGTAAGCTACTATGGGTCACGGTACGGATTTGAACAATGAGCAAAATTTATACTGTGGATCTAAGATCCTGAAATAAAAAATAAACTACAATTCTAACGAAATATTTACTAATCGAACAAGAAATATGAATAATAACGACCAAGGACCACTGAATTACATGCTCGTGAGATGGGACAAGATGATGTCATGCTCATTGAAATTAACAACGCCACTACAGACACGTGCCTACTGAACGAGTTGTGATGCACAAAAGAGACGGGTGCGAAAGAAATGATATTTCACTTAAAAAATTAGAAATTAGCAATTTCCTTCTTATTATCTTCAGGGTTTTCGTTCTGAAAATCATCTTTATGTTTGTAACGTTTCTTGTTCCTTTTTCCCCAAAAAACATTACCTGTATAGTATCAATACCATCCAGGTCTTATTTATGAAAAAGTTAATAACCAACAATTATTGTATATGTGATGCATATAAATCATTGTAGGGAAAGAAAGCTGTTTTGTCATTTACAACAGGATGTCCAGGTGGAATGTTTACACCTAATGGTTTGCTAGGAGACCTAAATGTGATTCTTTGGCCTATTCAGGTGAATACTTGTTAGTTTTAAGGTATATAATAGATGTGAAAGATAGGCAAAAGACACCAGAGAGGCAGTCAAACTCATAGATAGAATATACACTGACAACTTCAAGGCTAAAAATGAAAAAGATAAACATACAAATATTAGTACACAAGAAACAACATAGAAAACTAAAAACTGAGCAACACGAACCCCACCAAAAAACTGGGGGTTATCTCAGTTGCTCCGAAAAGGAAAGCAGATCCTGCCTCACATGTGGCACCAATCATGTTGCTCATGCTATTACAAACCCGGTAAATAGTCTAAGTCGGTAGGTCATATTCATAAAAAGGGAAGGGGATTGTAGTTAAGGAACATATCTGATATCATCTGTGAAAACGTTATTCCATAACGGTCAACCAACTCGTGATGGCGTCCATAAAATTAACGAAGGGGTGATTTCAACTTCGCCATTTTGAACCTTTGGTTTAATAGTAGATGGTATCTAGGTATAAATTTTTACAGAGATGAGGAATAAAAAAAATGTAAAAGTAGTAAAATAGGCAATAATTTTGCGCTGGGACATTATTTAAAGCTCCTTTACAGATATCTATTTTTTTCAAATAACAAATTTCTAATTACAAAGGAGAGCCGTGGTGTAGAAGTTTGTGCATCTAACTACTAACACAAAGGTTCCTGATTCGATCCTTGTTCCGAGGTGAAAATTTCAGGGACTGTTTTTTCGGCTCTCCCTTAACACCATTTGCGAGTATAGTCTTGATAAACGATGACAGCCCGTCAGAAGCGGACGATAAATGGCTGACCCATGTTAAGAGAGAGCCATATCTCTTGCACGTAAAAGACACCCTTTGAGATTTTGAAAAAGAGCAGGCTAATGCTGCTACAAGGCACCACCTGCAAAGTGAAAAGGGATTTATATAAGTTGCAATTACTTGTTTCCCAATCCACTATAAATAAATATGTTTAAACTAAATCACAAAACCAGTTGAATAGCAAGTTTCACCGTCACTTTAAACCGCCAGTTTGAAAGGGTTCAATTGATGATGTAATATATACATGTGTTAATCATTTTGAAGCTAGGGTATACTCTTAACTTTAACTAATGTCATTTAGATATCATATTTGAAGAATGGAGTGAAGCAAAACTTGTTTTCATACTTGGTCGAATTTGTTTAGGATAATAAAAGGAACATTATCTATGCCTATAGAATTTGATTCTGATATTTACAGGAAGAATTGAGTAAATGAGAAAACCATTTTCACATTAATATCCATTATACAGCGAAATTTCATTATGGAACCGTTTGAATAAGAAGTGGTACTTAAGAGACACTTTTCAATGTAATAAATCAACCGATAGTTTCGAAATTTGCATCATTTTTGAAGGCATTTGTACTCTTTGAATTGCCTCAGAACTCATCTAACATTAGAAATCAACCGATAGTTTCAAAATTTGCATCATTTTTGAAGGCATTTGTACTCTTTGAATTGCCTCAGAACTCATCTAACATTATAAATAAAGGCAACAGTAGTATACCGATGTTCAAAAGTCATAAATCGATTTAGAGAAAACAAATCCGGGTTACAAACTTTAACCGAGGGAAACACATCAACTATAATAACGACAGAAATAAAATATAAACGCGTTAAGAATTATCTGTGCCTGTCAGTGATTTAGACCCAGTTAGTTAACTCATCCGTCACAGTGCCTTCACGTTTGGTTTTTACTGATAATAGAACTAATTCTTTCTGTTGTTAATGGGAACTATAAACATGGCGTTACTTTCTTGGTTACGAGCAGCCTACTGCTTTAGAGTTCAAATGAGAAGACGCTCGTAGTTTGGCATAAAGATATGACACATTTCTTAAGGCAACAAGAACAATAGCTACACCGTATGTGTATATTTATAGTATGATGATACTTTTACGTCTAGTTTATCTTATATCCAAGAACTTGGATAGACAACGGAAAAATGTTTTTTGTGTAATACCATATTTGGAATGAAATTTAGTTTAGTTTTTAGGATAAAATTCTAAATTAGAAATAACAAATTGGTGTCACTAATTTCAATTAAAAAAATATCTGTTTTATATTACACTTTTGGTTCAGAAAGGATTCGAAGTTATCATTGTGGATAAAAAAAAAAGAACTACATTTTAACATTTTTACATTTAAATTTTGATTAAACAATCGGATTAAGATTCTGACCCATCATGACTCGCTTACTCGTCGGCTTACTGTTATAATCATAGCGAAATCACACATCTTTATGTATGAAAACTAGCTAATACCAGGAATAGATTACCTTATCCGTATTTGGCACAACTGTTTGGAATTTTGGGTCCTCAATGCTCTTCAACTTTGTACTTGTTTGGCTTTATAACTATTTAGATCTGGATGTCACTGATGAGTCATATGTAGACGAAACGCGCATCTGGCGTACTATATTATAATCCTGGTATCTTTGATGACTAATACTATTTTGTATTTTTCAGTATTGCACACTTCGATTTTGTGGATTTGATGTTCTGAAGCCTCAGTGTTCATTTTCACCAACACATGCCGATGACAAACAGAGAGAAGAAATGCTAAATGCTTGGGGAACTCGCCTAAAGAACATTCTAACAGAAGAACCAATAATGTTCCCATCGCTTTCTAACTTTGATGCACAAAAGTGGTTTGTCATTTCTGACAATTATGTGGAGGAGCAAAAGAATAAAGAAGTCGGACTATCTGTTGGACATCATCTGGGTAAAAAAATGCCATTGTGAATACAGATGTTAATACTAATATTATCGCTACATACCTGATGTTTCCATAAATATTTTGAATAAACATATTTTTAATTGTATATGTATACTTGGTTTTAGTTATTTTGATATTTAACCATATCCTGCATGACCACAATGCATATCTATGTAATCATTTTCCTGTAGAGCGAAAAGGAAAACATACGAAATAAACTGTTTCAATTATCATAAAGCAAATTTCACATTTATTAAATTTAAAAACCATTGTAACACGGCAAACAATTTCTACCCTTCATTAAAATTGATATAGAATAACATAACCACCAAATCTGAACCCTTGCAATGATGCTGATACAGACACCATAACACTAAGGGTAATGGATAAATAAAGGCAACAGTAGTATACCGCTGTTCAAAAAAAAAACAAAATCGGTTAAGGAAAACAAATCAGGGATACAAACTAAAACAGAGGCAAACACATCAACTATAAGAGGAATTAACAGAACGAACCATTGAACTGCAACAAAAACTCCAACATACATAGAAACGGACTATTTGAAAACAACTGACATATTCCTGACTTGATATTGGACATTTTAAGGATAAATGGTTGATTAAGCCTTGTTTTAAAGCTACACAAACCTCCCTCTTATATACTACTAGGAATGTAAAAAAAAACATTGCTAAATTAACAATAAACTCATCATAGATACCAGGATTAATTTTGTATTTACGCCAGACGCGCGTTTCGTCTACAAAAGACTCATCAGTGACGCTCGAATCCAAAAAAGCTAAAAAGGCCAAATAATAGGACAAAGTTGAAGTGCATTGATGACCAAAATTCCTAAAAGTTTTGCCAAATACAGCTAAGGTTATCTATTCATGAGGTAGCAAAGCTACAGTATTTCAAAATTCAAAAGTTTTGTAAACAGTTAATTTATAAATATGACTATATCAATGATAATTCATATCATCCCAGAAGTGCTGACTATTGGGCCGGAGATACCATCGGGGAATTAAAATTCTAGTGGTTGTAAATAAATTCATCATAGATACCAGGATTAATTTTGTATTACGTTACAGGAATAAAGATCAAACTAACACATGAACACTCAGCACAGAGAAATGTATAAATAATTTATAAATCAATTAAAGAATCAAGTTTAAGGCAAAACATAACAAACAAACAATTTACGTGGATATAACGGCCACAGTTCACTTTGAATGACGAGATCTGACATGATAACATAATTCCGATATAATTGATTTAACTGACAAGTCTATGTATCATCGGTAGCAATGGATGCCCAAGTTCCTCAAGGTTAACTATTAAAGAGAACGAGGGCCATGATCCCCAAATACGTTGGGTCTTATTCGCATCACCCCCTGGTTTCAGGGGAGTCAAAATTAACGATTTCTATATCATAAAACAGTTAAGCTCGAACTGGTACCAGTTCAGAACCGGTTTTTTTAAACTTACATATCTGCAAGAGTGGCTAGTTCAATGTAATGCTGAACAGTCACGTGACGTTGATTAGCGGGAAACGAGATACGGATCCGAATGATGCATTTATAATATCTCTTTCATTAAATTGGTTTATAGTTATCAAAGGTACCAGGATTATAATTTAGTACGTCAGATGCGCGTTTCGTCTACATAAGACTCATCAGTGACGCTCATATTGAAATATTTATAAATCCAAACAAGTTGTAGAGCATTGAGGATTCAAAATTCCAAAAAGTTGTGCCAAATACGTCAAAGGTAATCTATGCCTGGGATAAGAAAATCCTTAGTTTTTTTTAACAATTCTAAGTTTTGTAAACAGGAAATTTATAAAAATGACCACATAATTGATATTCAATGTCAACACCGAAGTGTTGACTACAAGAGATAAACTGAAAGAGATTGCGATATATTGCTCTTATCTGAACAGCTATCTGCTTTATAAAATCGATGAATTACCAAGTATATGAAAGATATCAATATAAGTAAAATATTAAAGAAGGGGCACTGTAAACTACCACCCAGTTCACTGACTTGTATTTGTTGTAAATAATGGGAAACAAACTCATCATAGATACCAGGATTTAAATTTTATACATCAGACGTGTGTTTTGTCTTTAAAAGACTCATCGGTGACGCGCGAATAACAAAAGTACGAAGTTGAAGAATAAAATATTCCTGAATGTTTTAACAAAAAAACAGCTTAGGTACACTATACAAAATTTCAATCCTGATATTATGACGAGTTTATTTTTAACAAGCTCATGATAAACCATGATGACAAACACGATATACTTTATCCTCTACCAAATGTATTCAGGAGCATATCCAGCGAAAACATCTGATTGAATGTATCATTGAAATTACAATTAACATCGATACAAAGAAACAAACTGACCATTTAGTTATGAATTTCTGTAAGACTTTCCATGAAGCAAGTAACAGCTTCACTTGTACTGACTTTCAAACTGGGTTTTACATCTCCATCAGACGAAAAACCAACAAATGGATCCATTTCCTTTCTGACAGGAAACAATTGGTAGAAGAGAAACATCTTAAACAATCAAGATTATCGATAAACTTATTAAAGAGGGACGAAAGATACCAGTAGGACAGTCAAACTCATAAATCTAAAATAAACTGACAACGCCATGACTAAAAATAAAAAGGACAAACAGACAAACAATAGTACACATGACACAACATAGAAAACTAAAGAATAAACAACACGAACCCCACCAAAAACTAGGGGTGATCTCAGGTGCTCCGGACGGATAAGCAGATCCTGCTCCACATGTGGCACTCGTCGTGTTGCTTATGTGATAACAAATCCGCTAAATAGTCTAATTCGGTAGGTCACATTCATGAAAGGGAAGGGGATTGTAGTTACGACGTAAGGAACATATCCGATATCATTTGTGAAACGATTATTCCGTAACGGTCAACCAACTCGTGATGGCGTCCGTAAAATTTACGAAGGGATGATTTCAACTTCACCATTTGGAACTCTTGGATTAATAACTTCCTTGTGAGCAGCAACCCTCTATCAAGAAAATCATAGGAAATGCAAGCACGGGAATATAGTATCAATTGGGAGATATATACCCCGTATGCAGGTGCTGCTGGAATATTGCTACTTAGAAATGGAAAGTTCACAATTGGAAAGCTGAAATCATCTCTTTTGTCTTAAAGTTTTGTTTTCAACCGACCCTCATTGCCAATTTCTAGATGTAAGTCAAGATACGAGGCCGACTTTACTGTATCTGTAGTATCCTTTTTCCCTAGTTCGACGGGATATATGCGTTCCACATAGTCACCAAATTTTGAATTATTTACTGAAAGAACATCATCTATATAGCGGAAAGTAGAGTTAAAGGATATTGCTAACTTCTTATCTTTCTTTCTAAGAAGTTCCTGCATGAAGTCAGCCTCATGATCATAAAGAAACAAGTCGGCAAGAAGAGGGGCACAGTTTGTTCCCATTGGAATGCCGACAGTTTGTTGATAAACACGTCCTCCGAACGTAACAAATATGTTGTCAATCAAGAAATCAAGCATCTTGATAATATCAGTTTCAGAGAATTTTTTGTTTGAATCAGAGTGATCCTTTACAAAATAGGATGTATCCCTCCCTAAGACAAGATACTTGTATCTACGTTCTTTTTTATGAAGCAAAGCAATACCAACTCTTTCAATTTGTCTTTTAGTTTGGAATGTGGAATACTTGTGTAAAGAGTAGAAAAGTCAAATGTTTTAATACTGTTACAAGATGAAAGAGAGTTAGATTTATGTACTCTAAAAGATCTTTGGAGATCTTTTATAGTACCAGGGAAACAAAATGGAAAACGGTCCTTTATCTACATCAATGTAATTCACTAACACAATCAAGAACATGCAAACCTATAGATAGAGAGTACGCATTGCATGGCCATACCGTTCAGTTTGTTCAGTACGCAGTCTGTACCAACAGTTCAGATCCGAGATAGAACGAACATATTGAAAGCATATGTAATAAGGCAAAAACGACCATAGGATTCCTAGAGAGCCTGGTGTATTGGTTAGTGCATCGGACTTCTAACACAGAGGTTCCTGGTTCGATCCCTGCACCGAATAGAAAGTTTCAGGGACAATTTTTGGTTCTCCCTTAACAACATTTGCGAGTATGGTCTTGAGGAAACATGATAGTCCGTCTGAAAGCGACAATTAGTGGCTGTCCGGTTTTAAGAGAGAGCTATATCTCTTGTACGTAAGACATCCTTGTAGATTTCGTACAAAGAGCAGGCTAATGCCGCTACAAGGCAGCACTCGCCCTCGCAAAGTGGAAAGGGATTAATATAAGTTGCAATAAGTTGTTTCCCAATCCACTATAAAATAAATATGTTTAAATTAAAAAGGAAAATTGAATATATACATATAACATTAAATGATACTGCATATAAGTTATTGGTAAGACAAACATTGCAATATGCGTTAACAGTCTGTGACCCTATACAACAAAATAACAAACACCGGGTATGCGCGAAGAGGCTGTGACCCTATCAAACAAAATAACAACCACCGGCTATGCGTGAAGAGGCTGTGCCCCTATCAAACAAAATAACAAACACCGGCTGGGAATGGTACAGTATCAGTTTATATCCCTTTTTACTGTATACTAGTATGTTAACTTAAAAAGGTGTAAATTGTATAACAGGGACGCCATATTGAAGGCCTCATTTATTTAAAAATAAATAAGATAATACCTGTTGACAGGGGCGGGTCGAGGTGAGGGCGTGTAATGGACGTCGCCCCCTTTAAAAAAAAACGAAACAAACAAAAAACTATCGCAATCTGCTAATATTGTATTGAATATGGCATATTCAATCATGTATTCCACATTGAAGCCTACAATATTTAGAACGAAAGAACTTTACACTTCCGTGTTTGTTTGTCTTTTATCATATGTGTCTGAGCTTCTGAGCTTTCAATACATGGACCCTCTACCAGGGCAACAGTAATGACGCCTCCCTTGATAAAAATCGGGTCTAGGACTATTTAAATGTTAAATAACGCCTAATGCCAGAATCTGAATTTCTCGTTATTGGTCTACTGCTGTTAAGATCCGTCCACTCATTTTAATATACCATAGACAATTAATGGACAGAACTCGGCATATAAAAATATCAAACCCTAACATTTTTATATTTTTTTTAGCAAAAAAAGGTCCAAAATATTTTGCCTCGTTCCCGTTGGCAAAAGATTTGATTCTCCGCCCCCTCTTGCAAATACCACATGAATGCCCATAGCTGATGTTATAAGCCTGAAAGATTAACTAAACCATACATTCTTATGGCATTTTGTAATGGTAACTTATAACAACCTTTAACATATAATATGTTTTAAAATATAATAAGCTTACGTTTAAATAGTTATTAACCGTTTTATACGGAAGCCGGTTATGGCCACATTTGAAAAAAACTTTATCGTAGAGACATCATGTACCATTATAACGACCCAACTCTGTCGCAATAACGACCCAAATCTGTCATAAAACTAACGATTTGTCGAAGTAACGACATGGCTAGTGTGGGTAAATTTTTATTAGAATTGTCGCCCTTATTAGACTATTTACTCATTTTGCACTTACCATTCTTGTCTTAAGAACTATTAGTAATAAAAAGAGTCAAATTGTAAACCGTGTTAAGTTGAAGTATGTGTTCAAGCATTCACAATATCATCGATCTCCAAGATTTTGAAGTTCAAGTGACATCAACTTGAAACTTTGTACATATGCACACAAAGATGTGATCTTTTTATCAAATTGTACAATTACAATTGAGATAACGTCCCATCAAATTTCAATATAATATACACAGGTTTAACTATGCCATACACTACACTATATATACAATACATTGTTTGAAGATGTCAATCTTAATTTCAAAGCTCGAGTAAACGTTTATACAAACAAAGCAAGCGAACCAACCAAAGTATTACCCTACAAGCATTAGAAAATTAGCTCTAAATCATATGCCAAATTTACAAGATACATTAACAAGGAAATTGATATTGCGAGCATGACCTTTTTGTATATTAGGACGATGTTTTGTTCATTACTTATATCTTTTTTTCAAAAAGTTTTGGGATTTAGTCGGGTTGATGTGGTGTTTTGCACATATTCATAATGGGCTGTTCCCATTGGTCCCTTTAATGATGCATATTATGCCGAGTAATTTTAGCAACTGACTTCTAGCTTGACGGACTGTTAAGTAAGAAGCATTTATTTAATCCCACAAATTCGTTTATCTAGTAGTCCTTTAAGGGTAATAACTCTTATAACAATTTACGTACATTTAAATATAGGCAACAGTAGTATACCGCTGTTCAAAACTCATAAATCCATGGACAAAAAACAAAATCGGGGTAACAAACTAAAACCGAGGGAAATGCATTAAATATTAGAGGAGAACAACGACACAACATTAAAATGTAACACACACAGCAACGGACGAAGCATTAGACAAAATCCGATGAGAACAACCAATATAACATCAAAACCAAATATATGAATTTGGGATAGAAAAGTACCGTGACACGTCTTATAGTACACTCAAATATAGGAGAAAACAAACGAAACAACGGAAACACAACGTAAAAATGTTACACACACAGAAACGAACTATGATATAACAATGGCCATTTTCCTGACTTGGTACAGGATATTTTTAAAGAAAACAATCGTCGGTTGAACCTGGTTTTGTGGCATGACAAACCTCGCACTTTGATGGCATTGTTAAATATAACATTAAAAATGACAACATAATAATACAGGACTACAATACAAATAAATAGGAGAACGTTTTAGGCAAAGAAACACATGAATAATAGATAACAAAAGGCATCAGGTTTAAAATTCATTACGTCAAAAACGCGCCTCGTCCAAACAAGAATTTCCAGTGACGCCCAGATATAAAAGTTCGAAAGTCAAAAAAAGGGGTGGGGTACAAAGTTGTACAGCTCTGAGGATCAAAAGTTGAAAAAGGTTGTGCCAAATACGGCTAGGGTTTTCTGCTTGTGATAAGAACATCCTTATTATATGGAACAATTTATGCTATTGCAAACAGTAAATTTAATCAAATGAATATAAAAGATTTACATGATAAAACTGACGTCTTAACTTATTACAGAAAACAAAACTCGAATACATAATACATTGAAGACCAACACAGAAAATAGACACGCCCAGCTCAGTGACAAACCAGGCCTGAACGCAAAAAGTTATAACTATGACCTCACATACGAACGAAATGGTGAAAAGGCACAATATTACGTCATGCAGACATTTGAATTTCTGAAACAGCACGAAAATGACGTCATATTTGAAAAATAACCTTGTTATCACGATAAATTATGTCGCAATTATAACATATGATATCTCTATAACGATATATGATTTGGTATGTCGTTATTACGACAAATTTGTGATGGGTTCGGTTTTTTTTTCATTGTTGAAGGCCATACGGTAGCCTATAAGTTCTTGAATCTACTTCATATAAACTTTGGTAGATAGTTGTCTCATTCCCCAATAATACCACATCTCCTTTCTCTATATGCTGTCGTTATTATGACAAGGTTATGTCGTTATTACAACATACGATATCGTTATTACGACATTATGTCACAGGATTTCGTTATTATCGGATTTTTTTCTCATGTGGCCCTTACTGGCTTCCGTATTACGACTAGTATTAAGACTAGAGAAATATTCATTAAATACCTAACCATTCTGCAATGACTGGTGTGAATATTACGTTGACATGAAAACCGATCATTGTAGGCGTATCGACCAATAGTGCGTCTGAATCGGAAAGATGTACAAGAAATTTCTTGAAACACAGAAAACAGCTCTTATAGTTTATGCTCATCCCGAGCCTAAATCGTTCAATGCAGCGCTTCGCGACACAGCTGTTAAAACTCTTAAAGCCCAGGGATATAATGTTTTAGTGTCCGATCTTTACGCACAACATTTTCAACCAGTGATTTCAAAAACAGATATTATAGGTGAGTACAGAGTAATTTTACGTTTCGGTTATTAACAAAACTGCACTCATTTATTTATTCGTAGAATATTGAGATTGTTCAAAATAAATTTACATGAGAAACATATATTGGTTTTTCGGGAAATAATCGACTCAAGGGTACTTTTTCCTGATTAAATTAATAAATCGGGTTTTATCCCCAAAATAAAATTATCCAAAGACGGAATCATTGAACCTAAAAAGTAAAATTGAAAACTAGATTATTCCCTTGATAATACTTTTTCATTAGATTTGACCATTTTTACAATTAGAAAAATGTATTTTATATATATATATATATATATATATATATATATAGGGTCATTTTAAGCTTGCTAGAGTTTTTAGTTTCATATAATTACAATAGTAAATAGTAAAACATTGGAACTGTTTAATGAATAAAACATTTGTACAGTTTCATTTATCACATCTGTATTGAATGAAACCCTCCAAACACTGGGTTCTATTATAATCAGCTGAAATATCGATGTTTCACACTTTTTACAAACTAGTGCTTTGCTTATATTTATACCATTTTACGTATAGCCATCTTTAACATTTTCCTCGACAAGTGGATGGAATATATTAAAACTTAGGGCCAAATCACAACATTTTAAAGATGATTTCTAGAGAAAGCTATGTACAAACAAAAATAAACTAATAATGTCTCTTTTCATATTGTTTTTCGTGAGTTTTAAAGTTTAAATCACTTCCCTTGTCTTAGAACCTATTCAAGAAAACATTTTTTTTTTAATTTTAGCATCTTGTCAATAGTTTAATGTCTGCTGATCTATTTTTAATAGAGAACATTTTTGTTTTATGACATTACGTGATATTGATAAAAGAATAAAAATAAAATCAAGATAACAGTAAGGTTAAAATTCAACCATCATTTATTCATAGAATATCAACTACATATACCATTTTCATCAGTTAATCACTTATTCATTTCAGGTGAACTCGGAGATCCAAAACATTTCAATTATCCAAATGAAGTCGGTGCAGCCTATGAAAAAGACAGTTTGAGCTTAGATATCAAACAAGAAATAGAAAAGTTAAAAATGGCTGATTTGGTTATTTTCCAATTTCCAATGCAATGGGCCTCCGTTCCAGCTATTCTGAAGGGGTGGTTTGAGCGAGTTCTCATCAAAGATTTTGCATTCAACTTTCTAAATATGTTTGATGAAGGACTTCTTAAGGTAATTGTTAAATATAACAGTGGATATTTCTATTTTAGTATGACTATGATAGTTGGATAAGTAGACACATATACCTTGATTTTCATAAGATGAAGACATAATCTTTCAATCAGTTAAATTGAGGTCTAGAGCTGACATGTCAATAACTAATAGTAGTATTTTGTTAACAGTCAAGAACCTGATATTTATCAGTTGTCGTTTATTGATGTGGTTCATAAGTGTTTCTCGTTTTTTTTATATATATAGACTAGACCATTGGTTTCCTCGTTTGAAAGGATTTATCACTAGTCCTTTTTTGGGACCCTTACAGCTTGTGTGAGCCAAGGGTCCGTGTTGAAGACCGCACCTTGACCTATAATGGTTTACTTTTATAAATTATGACTTGGATATATAGATGTATCATTGGACCTCATACCATATGTTTCTATATCTAATCATTGTCATTTTGTTTAGTTCTTTTGTTACCTAATCTGACATCAGACTCGGACTTCTTTCAAACTGAGTTTTATTGTGTGTGTATTGCTGTGTATTTGTTTATTTCACATTGGCTAGAGGTGTAGGGGAGGGTTGAGGTTTAACCTCGTCATATTTTTACGCCTGTCTCAAGTCAGGAGCCTCTCTCCTTTGTTAATCTTCTGTGTTTTTTATACCCCCGCCGTGGACACAATCCACATTTATCTTATTTTAGTTCATTTATATTTTTTAGAGTATAGTGCGACGTCCATTTTCACTGAACTAGTACACATGTTTTTGTTTAGGGACCAGCTGTAGCCCTCCTTCGGGTGCGGGATTTTCTCGCTGTGTTGAATACCTATTTGTGCACGCATTCGGCTGTTTCCGCTTTGGTCGTGTCGTTGTCTCTTTGATACATTCTCCATTTCCATTGTCAATTTTATCTATTTAACTATTGAAGTGAAGTGAAAGCTGCTTATCCTTCTATTACACCTAACTTTAAAAAAAAAGATGATATGATTGGCAATAAGACAATTATCCAACAGATAGCAAATTACTTAAATGTGAGCGACTACTGATCACGGTACGGATATGAACAATGAGCAAAACTCATACTATGTAGTATGCATCTAAGATCCCGAAATATAAAACAATTCAACCGACATAGTTACTAAACATTTTACGAACACGAAATATGATAAATAACAATCAACGACCACTTAAGGTGGTGCATAACATACAGGGAGAGAACTTTGTAAGATAAACGTTTTAATTACGTTTTGTTGTTAGGGAACTATTAAGCTTCTCAATGATCAAAAAAGTGGTTGTCAAACTGCTAAATAACCAGTATGATTTTTCTGATAAAATGGTTGGTTCAATTTTTTGGAAAATTTTATGTTTTTGTCAAAGGGTCAATGTAAATACTTTGTCAAAATTTTATGAAAATCAAACGAGTCAAATTAATTTTAGTGAAGGTGTTGGGTACCACCTTAATCACAGGCTCTTGAGTTTGTACAGAATGTGGAAGGGGTATACATACTAGCAATAGCCAAATCACCACTAACCAGTAGTGTAACAGCACAAAATAAGAAAATACTATAAAATCACTTGAAAAGGCTTCACTCATCATATCAATACAAAGCACAGAAAACAACTATATATAACACACACAAAAAATACGTACACATAAGAACTTATCTAAAGTTCTTGCAGTTACTAAAAACTAGTTCAAAGCCAATAACAGCCAAAACATTAAAAAAAATCTAGGCAAACTTCCATACCATATCTTTGTATTTAAGTTAATCAAATGTTGCATTCATGTTAGTTACTTTGATAGACAGTTGCATCAATATAATCTTCGTGGTTCTCGTTCTGAAAATCAGCCTTATATGTTTGTAACGTTTCTGGTTCCGTTTTTAAACATCACATATATTATATAAATAACATTCTGGTCGTATTTATGATAAGTTGATTACAAACCGTTTTATATGTGTTGTATATCATCCATTGCAGGGAAAGAAATGTGTTTTATCAATGACAACAGGAAGTCCAGGCGGAATGTTTACACCTAATGGTTTACTAGGAGACTTAGATATTATTCTTTGGCCTATTCAGGTGATTATTTTCGAAGTTTTGAAGTATGATAAATATATGAAAATGCAGACCCAATCGTAATTTAAACCCCATATGTTAAAAAATACGTATACCTTGACTTATAAAGGTTTACTTTTATAAATTGTGACTTGGATGGATAGTTGTCTCATTGGCTCTCATACCACATCTTCTTATATATATTATATCTTCACTTGATGGTATATAGGTAAAGATTTTTGCAGAGAGTTATAAGGAATAAACAATGTAAAACCGTAAATTAGGCAATACTTTTCACTAAGAGATAGAACATTATTTAAAGCCCTTTTACGGATATCTATTTTTTTCCAAATTCCACATTTAAATCACAAAACACGTGGAATACTAGTACCAAGTTGCACAGTCACTTTAAACTTCGCCAATAATGTGTTTATTTAAATGTTGAATACTTAAACTTGCTTTTTTTTTCTTCTCGTGCACCTGCATGTTCATTACTATTTTATTATACCCCACGCAACCTAGGAAGTTGCGGTGGGTATAATGTTTTTCACCCGTCCGTCCGTTCGTCGGGCATGTTCTTGTTATCTAAACTTCTCTGAAACAACACAACAGAATTCCAAGAAACTTTGTGGACAATAAGGACATATTATGTAGATGTGCACATCGGCAGGAAATTTCGATTCAATTATTTTTTCCAAGAGTAACGCCGCTTTAACTTAGTATTTTGGCAAAAATATACGTTGTCATCGCAACTTCTCTGAAACAAAACAACAGAAATTCATAAAACTTTGTAGATAGTAAAGACAAACTATGTAGATGTGCATATCGAAGGAAATTACAGTTAAATTATTTTAATAGAAATTATGCTCTTTTAACATACAAATTTGGCTAAAATGTACTTTGTCATCCCAGCAGAGATTCATGAAACTTTGTTGATAATATGGATATACTATGCTATTCCCATTGGAAGGCCTCCGACAGACTGGGTGAGCGTAAAATCACTGTCATCGATAGCCGATGACAAATAAGTTATAAGTAAATGATCTAGTATTATTACCAACATAAGTATTGTGGTTGTCTACGCTGTTGTGCAACTGATTCAAAATTATTTATTTTTGCGCTGAAAGGAAGTTATCATTGTGCATTCGAAAATGTAAGGTCACAGTACCCAAATTGCACCAATTCAACAAAAGTCGCTGTGGAAATCGTACAATTTTTCCTTGAGACTAAACAATTTATATTTTTATGATTTGACATTATACACGTCTTTCAACATAAGTAAATATATTCAAATATACACAAAAGATCACAGTATGTATAAAAACAATGAAGCATTCATTAGAAAAAGTAAAACTACGGAAACGTTTCTATGCGACGTTCACAAAAAGTAATCTTCCAAAAATAAACAAATTAAATATGTTACAAGCATCCATTTCTTAAAAATTAATATTAAGCCTGGACTAATGTCAAATTGTTCTGAATATTTGAAGAAAAAAAACAAGACATCTGAAATTCGATTTTTAATGAAGTGAATTTGAGCATGGATGTAATGTGGGTACAACTCATAACTGAATCATGGATCGTTTGAACGTCGGTTCAAACCCGTTTTCTATGATAAAATATGGATTCAAAATTAAATTGGTGTAAATATATAAGAGATAAGGATACGTCTGCAAAATAAACACAGAATGGTACGTTTTGTCTTAATCATGAAAATTAAAGTAGATGAAAAAAAAATGTCAAAATAGGTGCAATTTTGGATCCCGTACGTTACATTTAAATTTTGAATAAAACTCTTCATCACGAATCGCTTACTATTCGGCTTACTTTTATAATCATAGGCAAATAAAACATCTTAACTTAATTAGATCGTATAAAAACTAACAAATAATATTGTGGATCTTTTCAGTATTGCACACTTCGAGGTTGTGGATTTGATGTTCTGAAGCCACATTGTATATTTTCACCTGCGTATGCCGATGACAAACAGAGAGAAGAAATGTTAAATGCTTGGGGAAATCGCTTAAAGAACATTCTAACAGAAGAACCCCTAATTTTCCCATCGATTTCTAATTTTGATGCAAACAAAGGGTTTGTAATGTCAGACAATTATGTGGAGGAGCAAAAGAATAAAGAAAACGGACCATCTGTTGGACATCATCTAGGTAAAAAAATGCCACTCTGAATACAGATGTTACAAAGTTTTTAAAGTTAATAATAATATTATCGCTATATACCTGATGTGTCGATAAATAATTTGAAAATACACGTTTTTAATTGTAAAGTAAACTTGGTGTTACTCATTATGATATTTAACCCTATTATGCATGACCACAATACATATCCATGTAATCATTTTCTTCAAGGCCGAAAATGCAAACATACGAAATAAACAGTTCGATTATCATAAAGCAAATTTCGAAGACATTGAATTCAAAAACCGTTGTAACACGACAAACACTTTTCACCCTTCACTAAACAGTAGCATCACTAAAATTGATATAGAATAACATTAACCCCAGCTCTGAACCCATACAGTGTTGTTGATACAGGTACCATTACACCAAGAGAAATGCAACAGTAGTATACCTATGTTCAAAAGTCGATTATGAGGGGGGAAAATCCGGGTTACAATCTAAAACTGAGGGAAACACATAACTATAAGAGGAAAAACTAGATCAACAGAACCATTAAACTGCAAAAAAAAACAACCAAACATATATAGAAACGAACTATTTGAAAACAACTGATATATGCCTGACTTGATACAGGACATTTAAGGAAGGAATGGTTAAACCTTGTAATATGGCTACACAAACCTACCGCTTATATAGCAATGTGAAAAATACTGCTAAATTAACAACAATAAGTGACAGAAATACAGAACAAACTAACACAAGAACATAAAGCATAGAGAAATGTATAAATAAATAATAATAATCTGAAAGAGATTTCGATATATATTGCTCTAATATGAACAACTATCTTTAGGTATTTTTTTATTTCTCAATAATGACTGTATGTACCCTTAAGAGATTTATCCTTTTGAACTAACTTTAGATAAAGCTAATACTAACAATGAACATTGCTCTTTCCTGAATCATGATATCTGTATAATAAATAGGAAGCGTATTACTAAACTTCCAAATTCACCATTTCTTTTCTCAATTTTATTTATGATAAAAGAGATGAATTTTCCTTTCCTTTATTGCTAATTATCTTTTATTAGATGCTGACATTCCTATCTCACTATTTTATGGTGTTCATATATCTCGATTCGCTCGTGTTTGTAACAACGCATTAGACTTCAACGAAAAAAATCTTTGTATTACTAAAAAATTATTACACCAGGGTTTTCGATATCACAAACTAGTCCAAACATTTACTAAATTGTATCTTCGGTACATGGACATCATTAGTAAATATAAATCAACATGTAGACATCTTATACGTTTAGGCATTTTACATCCAATCTTTATAGGCATATTCTTTACAAATCTCAAAAATTTCGCATTCACCTCAAAATCTACCAAAACCTTTAAACAAAGTTAGTTAGAAGGAATATACTGTGGATTCATTAATATTCGTTGGGTACAACATTTCGCTGATTTCGTGGGTACAGGGGAACAACAAATTGAAATATTCAATGAACAATATAATTTGAAGGAATTCTTGCAGACCTTGTCCAAACCACGAAACCAAATATCCACAAATATGCACGTTTTCTCCAATTCACGAAAGTTAATACCCACAGATATAAATGAATCCACAGTAGTGCCGATACTGTTGTCATGTCATTAAAGATGGAATATTTTGGCTTTAATATTGATTCATTTGTAGGGTCTTTGCATCGGAAATAAACACATTTATTCTAGTTAACCAGTTTTGGCATGATACGAGTTATGTTCTTCTTATATATTTGATGATGGTATGAAACACAACCCTAATGGGAGGTATCCTATTCAATTTTCATGATGCAGACATTATCTTTCAATCAGTTTTATTGAGGTCAGGAGCTGGCATGTGAGTTACTGCTAGTAGTCCTTGATAGTTTATGTATCATTGTCATTTTATTAAGTTTCTTTTCTTACCTTTTCTGACATCGGTCTCGGACTTCTTTTTAACTGAGTTTTCTGTGTGTATTGCTGTGTGGGTTTTTTTTTCTAAATTGGCTATAGGGTAGGGTTGAAATCTCACAAACTGTTTAAACCCTTCGGATGTTTGCGCCTGTCCAAGTCAGGAGCCTTTGTTAGTCTTGTACGTATGATTCTCAATTTTAGTTCATTAATAATTTCGGAGACAGTATAAAGTCCATTATCACTTAACTGGTACAAAATTTTGTTAATTGGCCAATAATCAAGATCATCGATAATTTTTTTTAAAAAAACGGAAAAGGGTCTTTCATCTACATAAATGCAATCCTCTAACACAACAAAATTGTAAACCTATAGTTAGAGATTACACAATGCATGGCCATACCCTACCCAGTCTGACTGTATCACAAGTTCAGTTCCGAGATGGGACGAACATATCGAAAACATATGTAATAAGGCAATCACGACTATAGGATTCCTAAAATGAAACCTGAGTATAAACAACACCCATTGTAATAATAATCGATACTGTATACAAATTATTGGCAAAACAAACATTACAATATACAATATGCATGGACAGTCTGTGATCAACAACATAACAAACACCGGCTGGAAATGGTACAGTATAACGTAACTAACATATCTCGAAACAAAAACGTCAACCGATTTCAAGTACCGTCGTTTAGAACAGATGTGAAGAAACAACCATTTTATCGAAGAACATTTGGAGCATAGAATGCACTCCCATATACGTCACCAGTGCTGGTAATTCAGCGCTGAAAGACTCAACTACACTAGACTACCGTTCAGGACCTTCTGTACGGGATACACAAAATACGCTACCCCTTTCTACATGCGCATCCAAATGTAATAGTCGGATTATTTATCGGATCCTATACATTCTTGGCTTTTGTATATTCGGTTTTAAGCGTTCCTGATGGAGGTAAATACAGCAAGCGCGTCGGAAGCATGACATTTATTACGTGTGGGTTTTCTATTTGTATCGATCAAGGCCGTAAAATGTTGTTGGTAGCATGCAAACAAAACCCGAAAATACCCGTTTTACACAAATATATGCTAACACTGAGTTAAATATTTAGTGTCCTTAATGCCTTAATTCATGCGTTTTTGTTGATACCAGTATCGCCTTAACTAGTTGTAGGAACTGTCTTAAAAGATTACTATCATTGCTATTTAAGGTATTCATTTTGCTCTTAATAATAATGATCATATCAGACAGTGGTTTTTAAGGCATATGCGGGGCCATCAATTCCTAAAGGAGATAAAATAAATAGTCATTTTTCAAACCTTCATATTATTTGTATTTTTTACAGGATTTTTCATATTTATTAAAACTCTTTGTTTATACTTATGTTAGTTTATTGGTTTGGATATTCCACTTTTAATCACTGAATAAACATAATTGTCAAACTGAGCATTTGATGCAATAAAATTGGTACTGTTCGTGTTGTTAGAATTTTCCTCGATATTGACACAGATGGATAACTTCAAATTAGAATCTATGACAGACGTAATAATAAATATTATCGGTCGTCCAACTGTCTATATCAATCTGCTCAGCTCTTAATAAAACTCCATATCACAGCTTTGTGACGTCAAATACGTTGACCTGGCCTTAATAACTTTGACCCGGACATATCAGCGACGTCATAATGTTTGAACCGACGTTGATAAGTTTGACCCGAACTTATCAAGTCAACTTCCGGTTGCTGGTGAAACTGAGACAATACTTCCAAAAAACGCAAATACAGCCCGATAAATCGATTATCAGGTTATCTGCATATTAATATTGTAAAATATCAGCTGCTCGACATAATATGAAGGCTTTTTGATCTCGTTCGCTGCGCTTACTCGACAAAAAGCTTCATATTATGTCTCGCAGCTGATATTTTACGATATCAACATGCAGACAACCTAATAATCGGTACAGCTTTATTAAGAGTCGGCAAGGTATACAAACAGAGACAACATAAGTTCTAATGAGCTTTTAACCGACATAGTAATGATTTCAACTTTCAAATAAACTCATCATAGATACCTGGATCAAAAGTATCATCTGCTCCATCACATGGCGTTTCATATCTCAAGTAATACGTTGCGATCTTGCATGAACACAATATACGTACTTAATAAACATAGGTGCACCTTATACAGAAGTTTCAAGGTCATTATTACAAATCGGTTGACCGATACGATGTGTTGGTTTCTAAACTCAATTGCAGAGTGATGATGTTGGGGTTTAGTTTTAGTGTCCGGCTATCTGGGTACTTCATGAACCTAGTCTTGCAGTGATGAATCTGTTGTTCTTTTATCTTTGTCTTGCTCCGAACTGATGGCTGAGTTTGGTACGGACCGTTCTTGTATAGCAAGGGTAGTTTAAATGACCACTAGATCTGACAAGGATGTTAGAGATGTATGAGATGGCGGGCAAAGATATTGCTCTCTTAAGGTCGTCTGATTGAATCCATGACAAGTCGCCCCACTGGCAAGTCGCCCCACTCCTAGTCGCCCCACTTTTTCACCAACTCGCCCACTTTAAAAAAAAACCGCCCCAACCTGGATCACCAACTCGCCCCACTTTTTAAAAAATCGCCCCACTTGTGAAATGTGTTAAATTCCGTTAATATTACTCCTGAAAACTCGCCCCACTGAATGGAAAACGATAAAATCTAGATTAACATATTATTAACCAGGATGAATGTAGTAAAGCCAACTCGCCCCACTCATGGTAAAGATGTTATCCCGTTGTATATAACTAAAATTCCGTAAACATTACTCCAACCAACTCGCCCCACTTATAGAAAACGATAATAACTAGATTAATATATTATTAACCAGGATGAATGTATTAATGCCAACTCGCCCCACTTATGGAAAAAGATGTTATTCCGTGAATGTTACTCCTGCCAACTCGCCCCACTTGAAAGAAAACGATAACACACAACACAAGGATACACAGTAGACATAGTAAATGCATGTCAAAGGTTACTTTGCTTTTTATAATTTTTATACCAAGCCATAAATGTCTCATTTTTGTTTGATTTCAAATCATAGACAAAACTTACCAATCAATTTGTCAACAACAACAAAACCTGTTTTGACTACTTTTACTAACAAAAACACGACACACGCTTATGGTAAATGAATGAATAGGCATTCTCTTTGATATTTACTTGAAAGAAACATTTGCCTTTCTCTGATTGCTCGTTAGTGTTGAATTATTCTAAATTCAGAGACAAAAGTAACCAATCTGGTAATTGCTATGATAACAAATTGCTCTTAATTGAAATCCGTTAAGTATTATGATATATTGCATTATGATACAATTAACAAGTTTCTTTTCAATTGTTATGCAAATAACTAATCTTAAAAAAAAATACAGTTATTCTTCAATAATACGAAAATTATTTTTAAGTGGGGCGAGTTTTTATATTTTAATTTTATATCTAAATATTACCGTTTTCCATTAAGTGGGGCGAGTTGGCAGGAGTAATATTAAACATGATTTAACCAATTTCACATGTGGGGCGATTTTTTAAAAAGGGCGAGTTGGTGATCCAGGTTGGGGCGTTTTTTTTTAAAGTTGGGCGAGTTGGTGAAAAAGTGGGGCGACTAGGTGTGGGGCGACTAGGTGTGGGGCGACTTGCCAGTGGGGCGACTTGTCCTGCTTCCGTCTGATTTGATATTTTCAAAAGCCTGTCCTTATCCTTGACTATGACATTTTATGAGTTTGAATTCCCTCCTCTTAGAAATCATGCGAACCACCTAATTTTTTGTTCATTATCTTGAATTGTGTCTTCTTAATTAATTTACGAGATTTGAAAATCCCTTAACAACTGCTGCCTTATTTTTTTTTTAAAAAGATCATAGGATGATGAAGAACAAGTTGTGTTTCGATATTCTTAATTTGCCTTGCCATGAAAGACATTTCAACAGATAACAGACGGCAAACAATTAAGAGAATCTTTTATCACAAGCCCAGTAGTCAGCACTTTTTGTGCTGACATGAATTGTCATTGATATGGTTATATTTATAAATTTACTGTTTACAAATTTTGGAATTTTTTGAAATACTAAGGATTTTCTACCTCAAGCATAGCTTACCTTACCTGTATTTGGCAAAACTTTAAGGAATTTTGGTCCTCAATGCTCTTCAACTTCGTACTTTATTTGGTCTTTTAAACTTTTTTGGGATTCGAGCGTCACTGATGAGTCTTTTGTAGACGAAACGCGCGTCTGGCGTATATATTAAATTTAGTCCTGGTATCTATGATTAGTTTATTTACAACCACTGGGTCGATGCCACTGCTGGTGCAGATTTATTTCCTCAAGCATAGATTACCTTAGCTGTATTTGGCCAAACTTTTAGGAATTTTGATCCTCAATGCTCTTCAACTTCGTACTTTATTTGGCCTTTTGAACTTTTTTTGGATTCGAGCGTCACTGATGAGTCTTTTGTTGACGAAACGCGTGTCTGGCGTATATACTAAATTTAGTCCTGGTGTCTATGATGAGTTTATTTAAAGAGGAGAAAATATTCAAAGGGAACAACTGAGTAAAAGATAAAACTTTTTTTAATTTCCCCATCTTTAATCTCATCTGGTAAATATTAAATGATCAACCACTTTTGAAAATCATTACATGATTTATAACACATGAAAATGAGGGCATACAAATCTTAATTTGAAATAAAATGCAATATCAGTTACTGAATTAACATACAAATTGGTAATCTTCTTATCCATATTAAGATATGCATAAACATTTTCAGCTTAAATTTATGAACATAACTAAAAAAATTACTTTACTGATATGCACACCTGAACAGACATGTTAACACAGACCTAACTATATAAGAAATAAATCATTAACAATCAGACAAAATGGAAAATATCAGTGCATTTGTGACCCCAGCTATATGATAATAATAACTATTGCTTGTTTTAAAAACAAATATGTTCTGGAATGATAACATAAATAAACTAGTATCTCAATTGTTTGTAAAACAATTGAAAGGTCTTTCCTGTAAAAGTGATGTTTTCGTAATGTACTTTGTACGACCTTTCGTTTGATATACGACAAGCATACCTTCTGAAACTTTTCGCTTTTTACTCTTAATGACCTCATTCGCCTACATTTTTGAGATCGGAAGTATGATATATGTAACACAGGGTAGATGAGTTTTCATTTGAAATGCGACAACGCCGTGTTCTAAAAAGTTTGATTATTGCACTTAATAACCCCATCCAACCAATTTTTGGAGGTTGGGAATTCGATATTTCAAATGTTCACATCATGACCTTTCATTTGATATACAACAAACCTATCGTAAAGAAAATTTATTTTTTGCACTCAATGACCCCATCTAACCAATTTTCGAGAGACGTCAATTTGAAATGTGAAATGTACGCTTTATGTTCTTTCATTTGATATGCGACAACCTTACCATCTAAGAAGTTTGAATTTTTGCACTAAATGACCCCACCCTTCCACCTGGGATGAAAAAGAGGTTTAAAATTTTCGTTTTTAAGTAGAGTTTATTGAGACCTTCAATTTGATATATCAGATGACCCCATTTGACAAAGTGCAAAAAATGATGCAATATCAATTATATAAATAAAAGTTATGAAACTTACAAAGTCAATGCAAAACATGAAAATTTCGAAATGATTTTTTTGGCGTTTTTTTCAATGGAATGTTTTTGGTATTTGGTCAAAGATATAACTATGTTAACTTCGTCAATTTCTAAAACATTTTAAGGGGTAAGCTGTTGTTGATTCAGAAATACATGCTACCGCTCGCAAAACTTCAAATTGCATTATCTCTAAAACGACAATAGATATCTCAAATCTGTTAAATGATAAATGATCTACAGTTGAAGGACAACATTATAGGAAAAGAATTGGGACATTTTCAAAGTTCACCAAGGTCACAATTAATCATCAAATATATGATGCAATACTAAACTTAAGAACCGGAAGTCGTAGAGACATGGGACTACCACTATTCAACTCAGGACCACTTGACCTTTCAAATATCACAAGGTCAAGGTCATAGTATACTGTGAAGGTCAAGGTGAAATTTCATCATGACCTGACATTGACCTCAAATTGAAGGTCTTGAATTACTGATCATCTTTGCAGTTTATAGTAGGTTGATATCTGCTACCTTTTAAAAGATATACATAAAATACTATACTTTTAAGAATCATCCCGTTGTAACTTTTGAACAGACAGTCGGACTTTTTTGAACTTATCATATAAAATGTAGAGCTCGTCGAGAGGAACATTTTATACGCTGTATGTATGCAGCAAAGTCTTACCGTTTTCCTAATATGTAAGCTTGAAAATGCACCGTAATTATTTTTTGCACTCGGTGACCTTTGACCTTGGATGCATATTAAAGGTCACATGAATTAAAGATTATTGGTGAAGGTCCCAAGTCTCTACGACTTCCGGTTCTGGAAATAAAAATTTTCTAAAATTGTTTACAATTTTTCAATGGGAATAACTCCTTATAAGGGTTAATAACAAAATGATTGTATATGTTCATTAACATGACAATCTGTTCCTGTACATGTTGCCGTTTTCAAATCGATTCTATCTCTAGTACTTTTTGAGAAAAATGGAAAGGAAAGAAATTGTTTCAAGGGGATATAACTCTCATAGGGGACGATGAAATCCTATTCAGCCTCATATGGTAATACATAATGATGAGATGTACCTTTTGTCCAAATAAAGTAATGATATCTTTAAAAACAACGAGGGGGGGCCATGTGGAAAAAAATCAATAAAAGGGAGATAACTTCTTAAGGGGATGATGAAATCCTACAAAAGTTCATCAGGTAACAGTTCATGATGAGGTCTATCGATGGTATAAATTTGGTTTTGATAACTCCAATAGAAGCGGTAGGAGGGCGTGCCAAACAAATGCTGGAAGAAAAAAAAAAGAAAAAAAAAACATTAGAAAAACAATAAGGTCTTTCCTCGGGAAGAGGAAAAAAAAAAAACATTAGAAAAACAATAAGGTCTTTCCTCGGGAAGAGGAAAGACCTTAAAGACGTAAATATGAATTCTTTTTCTTTGATATCTAACCTGATGACCTAAAAAAAATAGTCACATTATTTTCCCACACTTGGTAAGATAAAAATAGTGTTTCAAAGGTTATATTCAGAAAAAAAAATTATTATTATCTCTATCAACATCCCTACCTGGTCTTAAAAGATAGAGGAAGGCAAAAAACAGTTTCTATCCCCAAGTGGTATATCCAAATTGTATGAAAATTGGACATCCATCAAATTTTAGTATAAAAATCAAAATTTATTGATTCAAAAGAGACTGTCCAGAAACAAACATGGTTTCATACATTTAAAAGAAGATAGACCACTCACTTTTGTGATATTAAAATCAATAGACAACATCTCCGAACAGAATAGATCGACAACAACCATAACTTGAAAGAAAAAGTTCCCAAACTGAAATGCTGACAAAAAGCTATCCAAATGCCTTCATCACAATATAAACTAAGGTAAAGGAAAAATCATAGCTTGTTCGTTATCTAAACTTCTTTGATATCTAACCTGATGACCTAAAAAAATATCCACATTATTTTCCCACACTTTGTAAGATAAAAATAGTGTTTCAAAGGTTATATTCAGAAAAAAAAATCATTTTATTATTATCTCTATCAACATCCCTACCTGGTATTAAAAGATAGAGGAAGGCAAAAAAAAAAGAGTTTCTATCCCCAAGTGGTATATCCAAATTGTATGAAAATTGGACATCCATCAAATTTTAGTATAAAAATCAAAATTTATTGATTCAAAAGAGACTGTCCAGAAACAAACATGGTTTCATACATTTAAAAGAAGATAGACCACTCACTTTTGTGATATTAAAATCAATAGACAACATCTCCGAACAGAATAGATCGACAACAACCATAACTTGAAAGAAAAAGTTCCCAAACTGAAATGCTGACAAAAAGCTATCCAAATGCCTTCATCACAATATAAACTAAGGTAAAGGAAAAATCATAGCTTGTTCGTTATCTAAACTTCTTAGATATCTAACCTGATGACCTAAAAAAAATATCCACATTATTTTCCCACACTTTGTAAGATGAAAATAGTGTTTCAAAGGTTATATTCAGAAAAAAAAATCATTTTATTATTATCTCTATCAACATCCCTACCTGGTATTAAAAGATAGAGGAAGGCAAAAAAAAAAGAGTTTCTATCCCCAAGTGGTATATCCAAATTGTATGAAAATTGGACATCCATCAAATTTTAGTATAAAAATCAAAATTTATTGATTCAAAACAGATTGTCCAGAAACAAACATGGTTTCATACATTTAAAAGAAGATAGACCACTCACTTTTGTGATATCAAAATCAATAGACAACATCTTCTCTGAACAGAATAGATCGACAACAACCAGAACTTGAAATGCTGACACAAAGCTATCCAAATGCCTTCATCACAATATAAACTAAGATAAAGGAAAAATCATAGCTTGTTCGTTATCTAATCTTCTTATATTTGTTTCATAAATGCAGTCACAAAAATCAACAGTATTTTGTTACCAAATCGTGAAATTATATTATTAATAACCATATATGATTAAGAAAAACAAAACATATTCATACAAAGGTAGATACAAACAACTAAAAATGAATTTGGAATGCTTTTAACAAACAATCAACTTCTGCTGAAATTTAACAACTGAAGGTAAGCGTCATTTATTTACAAAGTCTAAATATTTTATACATATAAAATGTAAGAAGTTTTCACACATACATGTAAACTGTTTTTTTCATTTTTATTTGTTTAGATTTCTTTAACTTTCAAAAGTAGATTTCATTACTAATTTGGTATATAAAAGTTTCTGTAAAGCCAAATAATATTATCTTAAGAGAGTCTGAATTGCTACCCTTTGGAATTGTATCCTTTAACTGCTCAAAAGATAGTTTACATCATATTTAGATCCTGGTATCCTTATTCAACTTCTCTTAAGTTTTAAAATATTAACATTGATTGTGTTTTTAAAGAAACATAGCATGCCTCATGTTGCCATATTTATCATCTTAACTTAGCCAAATGAGGAATTATTTTTATAAAGTTGAGAATGGAAATGGGGAATGTGTCAAAGGAACAACAACCCGACCATAGAACAGACAACAGCAGAATAGAATACTTTCCATATAATATTTCTGAAAAGTTTGAAGAAAATTGGTCCAGTCGTTTCAGAAAATTGAAAAAAATGGGACAATCTGTTTTAATGTCCTGTGGCAAATTAAATGCATACAGGATGAGGATGTGTTCCTGTGATATCAATTAGGCTAGACTGAAATACAGACACAGTTTATTAATATGCTAGTTCACAAGGTTAAATTTCACAATAAAAAATGTCACTGTACCTGGACAAATTATTCTGAATTCAGGCTAATCAGTCTGTTTTCTCACTCCATATTGCCTTGTGCTTAGTGTAGAAGCAGCAAATCACAATTTTCCAAACAAATGACCTCCTGCAATTGAGGGAAGCAGGCTACCACATATGCAGTTCCCATTGGAAAAAAAAGCAATGACATAAAAGCAGGTGGAAAACTTTCCTAAATGTGCAACCATTTTTGAAATTTCAAGTATCTAGATTAAAAACTGTCAGAGAAGTATATTACACAACTGATTCAAACTGAATGACAATCACTAAACTATAAGCCAGTTTTTCACTTCTTTAAATTGAAAGATTAACACATCAAGTTTAACCTTTAGCCTTTATCATCGTGCACTTCTGTGTAGTTTGAGAAAATGCATTTAAAGTGAAGCAAATAAGCAGAATAAAGCAGTGTAAAGATCCAATAAAAATCACATTAACCACTTATACACTCTGGATTCATTTATTTATATGGGTATCAATTTTGGGGGTTTCAGAAATAATTGAATTCATCCTTTTGAAAAGCTCTGCTAACAAGAAAACTTTTTGAACAATCAATCTGGTAGTTAGAATACTATGATTAGTATCCTAGAAATAGCATGTAACCCATAGTAAAACACTTGTTCTAACCAATCAAAAACACAAATCTTATAAACATCATAAATATGTATACCACTAGGTTTTTTTCACACATATACAATAGGAATATTACATGAAAAATTCATATAAAAGAAACTAATGAGGTAGTTAACTTAAGTTAAATTTGACTCAATTTTTAAAAAATACAGATGAAGCCACACTTACAAGAATCTGACAATGCAACTTCTTCTTACTGAACAAAAGGAAATTAGAGTGTTTTCAGATCCTTGTTAATGAAGCTTGGACAAAGGATCTGTATTTTATCAAGAGGATTTTACTATATTTTTCATTATAACATATATCCTTGCTCTATCTATGGATATGAATAACAAGAGTTTAGGCAAATGTAACCACAAGAGTGCACACACTGAAATGTCTCGCCTTCTTTACTAATCATTGATGTTATGTTGATAGTCCTAAGTATAAAGTTTTAACAACTGCCACATAAACTTAACATAAACCAAGATAGCTAAACAAAGACAAATGAACCATGAAAATGAGGTCAAGGTCATATGAACCATGCCAGGCAGACATGTACAACTAACAATGCTTCCATACAATAAATATAGTTGACCTATTACTTATAGTTTAAGAAAAACAGACCAAAACACAAAAACTTAACACTGTGCAATGAACCGTGAAATTGAGGTCATGGTCAAATAAAACCTGCGGGACTTACATATAGATCATAAAATATTTCCATACACCAAATATAGTTGACCTTTGGCATATAATATTAGATAAAAAGACCAAAACTCAAAAACTTAACTTTGACCACTGAACCATGAAAATGAGGTCAAGGTAAGATGACATCTGCCCACTAGACATGTACACCTTACAATAATTCCATACAACAAATATAGTAGACTTATTGCACAAAGTATGGGAAAAATAGACCAAAACACAAAAACTTAACTATAACCACTGAACCATGAAAATGAGGTCAAGGTCAGATGACACCTGCCAGTTGGACATGTACACCTAACAGTCCTTCCATACACCGAATATACTAGCCCTATTGCTTATAGTATCTGAGATATGGACTTGACCACCAAAACTTAAACTTGTTCACTGATCCATGAGATGAGGTCGAGGTCAACGGAAAACTGTCTGACGGGTATGAGGACCTTGCAAGGTACGCACATACCAAATATAGTTATCCTATTACTTATAATAAGAGAGGATTCAACATTACAAAAATTCTGAACTTTTTTTTCAAGTGGTCACTGAACCATGAAAATGAGGTCAAGGACATTGGACATGTGACTGACAGAAACTTCGTAACATGAGGCATCTATATACAAAGTATGAAGCATCCAGGTCTTCCACCTTCTAAAATATAAAGCTTTTAAGGAGTTAGCTAACGCTGCCGCCGCCGCCACCAGATCACTATCCCTATGTCGAGCTTTCTGCAACAAAAGTTGCAGGCTCGACAAAAATGACATTTAAGCCATATCATGAAATAAAGAACTCACATGTTTCCACTAATATCATGAATATATTTACGAATGAACACAAATCTTGGAAGTTTCATGTGATATTAGTGATGTAGCACATTTTCTTATTGCATAAATAGCTCAGTTTTACATTTGTGTATCAATAGTGTGACTGTCATATGCTTCAAAATAATAATAAATTATCATACAATAAAAAAAAATTAATGAGACCCAATGCTTATGCCTTGGTCCATGAAAAATACAAGTAATATCAAATGCCAGTATAATCATTACATGAAATGCAATTATACAATAACAGATTAAGAAAATTAAAATATATCTCAATAATACATCAAAACGACATCCCAAAAAACTAGAAAGGACAGCTGCGTATATCTACTATATTTGTCTTGTTATAAATTATCATCAGTTTGCACAAGCTGAGATCAAATTAAACAAAGAATATTAAAGATATAAGCATTCAGTTAGAGTATTCTTAAATAAATGTTAAGCACTTTATTTGAGGTTTTCTAAACCTAAAAATTCGCAATCTTAGATATCTATATTTATGCATTTTCAGAGTAAAATACTTCATTTTATCATACATCATGTACATTATGACAATACTGGTTACATGAGAACAAAAAAAATAACTCTTCAAGTGATAAGTCCAAATAGAACCAGATGCCCTGCAGGGCACAGCTTTATACGACCGCAGAGTTCGAACCCTGAACATTGGGGCAAGTATGGACACAACATTCAAGCTTGATACAGCTCTGAATTTGGATTGTGATTAAATAGTTGACACAACAAAGGTTTCTGACACATAATGAATGTGGTCTCAGAACTTAAACTTGAAAACTTTAAATTTTAAATTGGACATTACCTATTATGGTCCAATATCCAAAATCAAAATACATGGTTAGATTCAGCATATCAAAGAACCCCAAGAATTCAATTTTTGATGAAATCAAATAAAGTTCAATATTGGACCCTTTAGACCTCAATGTGGACCAATTTGATAACCGTGCAAAAACATCAAAAATCTAAATACATGGTTAGATTAGGCATATATATCAAAGAACCCCAAATATACAATTTTTGTTGAAATCAAACAAAGTTTAATTTTGGACCCCAATTTGGGCCAACTTGAAAAATGGGCCTATAATCAAAAATATAAATACATGTTTAGATTCAGCATATCAAAGAACTCCAAGGATTCAATCTTTGATGAAATCAAATAAAGTTCAATATTGGACCCTTTAGACCTCAATGTGGACCAATTTGATAACCGTGCAAAAACATCAAAAATCTAAATACATGGCTAGATTAGGCATATATCAAAGAAACCCAAATATACAATTTTTGTTGAAATCAAACAAAGTTTAATTTTGTACAACAATTTGGACCAACTTGAAAACTGGGCCCATAATAAAAAATCTAAGTTCATGTTTAGATTCAGCATACATGTATCAAAGAACCCCAAGGATTCAATTTTTGTTAAAATCAAACTTAGTTTAATTTTGGACCCTTTGGACCTTAATGTAGATCAATTTGAAAACGGGACCAAAAATTAAGAATCTACATACACAGTTAGATTTGACATATCAAAGAACCCCAATTATTCAATTTTTGATGAAATCAAACAAAGTTTAATTTTGGACCCTTTGAGCCCCTTATTCCTAAACTGTGAGGACTAAAACTCCCAAAATCAATCCCAACCGTCCTTTTATGGTCATAATGCATATTGCAAAAAAAATATAAATCATGAAAAATCTATATATCTTGTTTACTACAAAATGTGCTAACATTCATATTTTGAAGACTTCAACATAGTTTTATCATGATACAAAAATGTAAATAAAATAATGTTATCAAAATGAAAAAAAGACAAGATCATAGAAAATCAACAACTTATAATTGTAAAATATCACAGTACTATTTATTAACATAATTCATGTATCAATAGTAATATAACCATTTGTAGAGTCATGAGATTTCTTTGATCCTTCAATTCTTAATGAACAATTTGATACTAAAGACTTGAACTTTGTAGAAATAAAACTTGGCCAAATGTATGCAAAACTGTGCTTTGGTTCTGTTCTGGTACAAGCCAGAATCATGAAGAAAATTTGTAGATATGCCATGATAAATATGATGAAGAAGACAAAAGCAGGTATATCAATTATGTGATGCCACAATCCATGTGTATCTTCTGTTCCTGAGTTTGTATGGAATTTTTCAACATGGTCAATGGCAAATTTATTGAAATGTTCATTTATCTCAAAAATATAGTACACAAGAGCACATGTTGCTGCTAGAAAAAACACTATCACTAACCAAGCCAGTCTTTGTCTAAATCTCATCATCCACACCTCATTTGTTCTTAAATCTGTAAAATAAAATAAAAACAAACTTTAACAAACCTTTAGAATGTTTAGCATTGTAATGTGTTTAAAACATGTAAAAAAAGAAAATACCAGGTACTTCATATGTTTAGATAGAAATCCTTGATTTTTGTTTTGTTTTCTCTTGTTTTTATGACTGGAACGAGTCAGATCATTTATTGTAAGCAGTGTTCATTAAAGTCTATGTATGAAGTCTTCAAATCTATGTTCATTTTTAAATTGTGTCAGATTCATCCCAAATCTATGTCCTTTTCAAAAAAGTATAGATGTCAAAATCAACAAGGCATCATCAAGTATAAGACGTCATTGTGGAAAATGATGGCAAAGCAGGAAACTATAATTATAGATGAGGGATACATCATATCAAGCATGAGGAAAACAGGAAGTCACGATACATGTAGGGTAATAAAGTCATGTTTTAGGTGTATATCATGCTTGTACATGTATATAATAACATCCTTTTAATCTCCTGACAATCCTTACTATTAGGTTTCTAACATTGAATGATTATTAGATACTCATTATTAAACAGTTAAATCTTCAAGCAAAAGGATTGGGGAAACATTGTTAGTGGGTTATTTAATCAAAGAATCAGAGGACATTAGATTTGACAAGTTTACAACTGCATGTAGGCACAGATTTGAAGACATACATTTTTAAATAAATGACTTGACACTTAAATTCTATATGTTGTATTTTGTATTTTTTTTTTTTTTTTTTTGTTTGAACAAGAAGGAACATATATATATATTATACTGTTCCCAGGAACAAGTTTGTATATATCTTAAAGGCATAATTACAAATTTTATAATTTGCTATTGGCAGATAATGTCCATGTCAGCATGGGGTCAATGAAAGGTACAAATAAAATAGTTGGTTTG
Organism: Mytilus galloprovincialis; assembly: GCF_965363235.1. Taxonomy (NCBI): domain Eukaryota; kingdom Metazoa; phylum Mollusca; class Bivalvia; order Mytilida; family Mytilidae; genus Mytilus; species Mytilus galloprovincialis. The sequence goes on from NW_027468015.1 coordinate 92,398, forward strand.
ATCAAGGATAATTGTGTGGTGTCACTGTCAGTAAAGTGATCTATGTCCAAAGTTGAATCTGGGCTAACACTGTTATATATCAATTTAAATATCGCCTTATGTATGGCTAAATATTTCTAGAAGCGGTGTCTTGCCTCATATCAGATAACTATAATGTTATGTCAATTCAGCATCACTCCTCTGTGTGATTGTTTTCTTTTTTTTGTGATGATCATGTGCCACGCAAAGTACTAACAGATGGAAAAAGCTAGAAGTACTCCGCAGGACTACGACTGGTTCCCTCTTAGACAGGTTCTCTGTCCTTTATCTGTTTGGCTGTGATACCCGTATGTTGCAAGGGAGAGGACCAGCCTAGTTCCCTCTGTATCAGTTTAGTCTTATCTAAATACCACATAATCAAAATAATTCGAGTTGTATAAGGGACGAAATGAAAAAAAATCATGATGAAGGATAAAAAAAAATAGGATGTATTGAAAAAAACTATACTGCATTAAGTTTGTTATCCTACATTGAACTTTTGATGTCCGGGCGTCCCTAACTGCCTTGATTTTTTTTTAGAAAAATGAAAAAAATACAGATGCAGGACATCGGCACTGACAATAATTTTCCTCCAAGTCTTTTTAAATTTTGTATAATTTATGTTTACCGTTTCTTCTTATTTCAATCATTTTCGTATGAATCTTTTATATTCCCAACTGCATATACGATGATGTATTGTATACAAACATAGTATTACAGTTTGGTTGTAACTAGCCTCTCAAAGGTGCTGACTACTGGGCTGGTGATACCCTTGGGTCAATAAATCTCAACCAGCAGTGGCATCGACCAAACCTATTTCCGGCAGAGCGGAGCGAGGCAAAATTTTTTGGAAGGGTTTTGGAGCCACTGAAGGCCCAAGAAGCTATAGAACAAACGATGCAAAATCATCCTTTCTGGGTGTTCCGAAGACCCTTTCATAATCTGAAAAGTTTAGTTTTGATAATTTTTATACGACCGCAAAAATTTTAATTTTTCGTCGTATATTGCTATCACGTTGGCGTCGTCGTCGTCCTGCGTCGTCTTGCGTCTTGCGTCGTCGTCATCCGAATACTTTTAGTTTTCGCACTCTAACTTTAGTAAAAGTGAATAGAAATCTATGAAATTTTAACACAAGGTTTATAACGTGACGGTACCCAAATTGCACCTATTTTGACAGTTTTTTCACCTACGTTTTTTTATGATAAAGACAAAAATTTCCATTCTGTGTTTATTTTGTAGCCGTGTCCTTCTTTATTATATAGGTACACCAATTTGATTTTAAATCCATATGGAATCATAGAAAAATTAGGGAGCTACCATTTGATTTTTATGGGGGGGCTAGGATGAAATTTGAAAAAAATAGGCAGGACAGGAGTTTTGAGTAAAAAAAAAAGGCAGGATGAGAAACTTGTTTAAAAAAAAAGGCAGGATGACAATTTAAGTCTAAACTGACCTCCAAACCATCAATGATTCTGAAATAAGGAGTACCCAAATTGCATCCATGCTTAAATTCGCACTGTCAAAATTCTAATAACAGAGCTTTTGTTTAATTTCTTCAAATATTTTGAACAATTGGATATTAGTCCATGCTTACTCTTTATTTTATTTTTAAATGGATACTTGTAACATATTCTATTTGATAATTTTAAAAAGATGACGTTTTGATGACGTCGCATGGCGACGTTTCAGTATATTTTGCTTTTTCAGTAAACACTTCACCTGTTGATAAATACTGTGAACGTTTTGTGCATATCTAAATAGTTTTACCTATGTTGAAAGATGTGCATAGTATCAAATAATAAGAATACAAATTGTTTACAGTCTCTAGGAAATCTTGTAAGATTATTTTTACTGTTTTGGCTTAATAGGTGCAATTTGGGTACTCGGTGCAATTTGGGTACCGTTACGTTAACCACAAAAGGAAGGTTGGGATTGATTTTGGGAGTTTTGGTCCCAAAATTTTAGGAATTAGGGGCCAAAAAGGGCCCAAATAAGCATTTTCTTGGTTTTCGCACTATAACTTTAGTTTAAGTGAATAGAAATCTATGAAATTTTGACACAAGGTTTATGACAACAAAAGGAAGGTTGGGATTGATTTTGGGAGTTTTAGTTCAAACAGTTTAGGAATTAGGGGCCAAAAAAAGGGCCCAAATAAGCATTATTCTTTGTTTTCGCACAATAACTTTAGTATAAGTAAATAGAAATCAATGAAATTTAAACACAAGGTTTATGACCACAAAAAGAAGGTTGGGATTGATTTTGGGAGTTGAGGTCTGAACAGTTTAGGAATTAGGGGCCAAAAAGGGGCCCAAGTAAGCATTATTCTTGGTTTTCGCACCATAACTTTAGTATAACTTAAATAGAAATCTTTGAAATTTAAACACAAGGTTTATGACCATAAAAGGAAGGTTGGGTTTGATTTTGGGAGTTTTGGTCCCAACAGGTTTTTAGGAATAAGGGGCCCAAAGGGTCCAAAATTGAACTTTGTTTGATTTCATCAAAAATTGAATAATTGGGGTTCTTTGATATGCCGGATCTAACTGTGTATGTAGATTCTTAATTTTTGGTCCCGTTTTCCAATTGGTCTACATTAAGGTCCAAAGGGTCCAAAATTAAACTTAGTTTGATTTTAACAAAAATTGAATCCTTGGGGTTCTTTGATATGCTGAATCTAAAAATGTACTTAGATTTTTGATTATTGGCCCAGTTTTCAAGTTGGTCCAAATCGGGGTCCAAAATTAAACTTTGTTTGATTTCATCAAAAATTGAATAATTGGGGTTCTTTGATATGCCAAATCTAACTGTGTATGTAGATTCTTAATTTTTAGTCCCGTTTTCAAATTGTTCTACATTAAATACCAAAGGGTCCAAAATTAAACTAAGTTTGATTTTAATAAAAATTGAATTCTTTGGCTTTTTTGATATGCTGAATTTAATCATGTACTTAGATTTTTGATTATGGGCCCAGTTTTCAAGTTGGTTCAAATCAGGATCCAAAATTATTATATTAAGTATTGTGCAATAGCAAGAAATTTTCAATTGCACAGTATTCAGCAATAGCAAGAAATCTTCAATTGCACAGTATTGTGCAATAGCAAAAAATGTTCAATTGCACAGTATTGTGCAATAGCATGAAATCTCCAATTGCACAGTATTGTGCAATAGCAAATATTTTCAATTGCACAGTATTGCGCAATAGCAAGAAATATCTAATTGCACAATATTGTGCAATAGCAAAAATTTTCAATTGATTGGAGTTATCTTTCTTTGTCCAGAATAGTAGTTGAATCAACTTAAATCATTGTTTTATACAATGCACAATGTATATTCACTTTTACTACCAACTGATAAATTAAAACACTCTTTACCATTCAGTGATAACAAGCACTTTTTGTTACATTTTAATATTTTATGATGTATTTAAATGAATAGTTATTGTTGCAAACTCCATTAGAAATTTGAATTGAGATCAGTTTTGAAAAAAGGGAAAGGGGGATGTGAAAAAAAAATGGTGGGGGGGGGGGGTAATTTTTCTCATTTCAGATTTCATAAATAAAAAGAAAATTTCTTCAAACATTTTTTTGAGAGGATTAATATTCAACAGCATAGTGATTGCTCAGACAAAAAAAATATTTTAAGTTCATTAGACCACATTCATTCTGTGTCCAAAACCTATGCTGTGTCAACTATTTAATCACAATCCAAATTTAGAGCTGAATCCAGCTTGAATGTTGTGTCCATACTTGCCCCAACCGTTCAGGGTTCAACCTATGCGGTCGTATAAAGCTGCGCCCTGCGGAGCATCTGGTTTGACAATATTTTGGTCTCAAAGGAAAATGTATAAATTTAGTGTAAGACTTTTAAAAGTTTCTAGGGACAACATCAAAAGACCAATGTGCATGATAAAGCAAAAATGGAATTCACATAGTTCAGTCTGTGGTTGCTCTTTTTTTAAACTCGTGATCAAGTTCATAAGAAAATTACTAGATTACAAAAGGAATGCAACACTAACAGAATACAGAAGGGCAATCAATGAACAAAAGACAAATACATAAGAAACGTTGATCCCGAAAAAAACAGGGCTATGTCTGAGGGAAAACATAACTTGCTTCTTGCAAGGCACTCGCCGTGAACACAATTTGATATGGAGACAAGCGTTTGGTTTTGAAATTTCCTACATGAGGCATTTGCCTCAATGTAGTTACGGCCCTGTTAAAACAAAAGTGTGGTAAGGTTTCCTGAGAAATGGCCTCAAGTTAAATGAAACCAATTTTCAGACATTTCAAGTATATCTAAATTATATTTATACTTTTATTATTAAAAAAATTGGAAAGTGTTTCCCGATTTTTTTGGTGCTATCTCATACTTTCGATTAGACCTGCTGAGTTATTTATTTTCAATACATTGCAAGTCAGGTAATTTATTTTCAAACTACCACAGAACAAACCATTTATTTTTGTGATTATCAAGGCTGAGTTTTTTATTTTCAAAATCCTCCTGCCCCCCTCCCCTCCATAATATCAAATGGTCGTCCCCTAGCTATACAAATCCTAGACTTGTAGGTTATAAAACTTTTTAATTATTACTGCATGATAGTAAATTCCATTATACTCTTCAGAAACAACTTTAAGTGGTGAGGAACATACCAAGATTGTGTTAAATGATAGTTTTGTTACTGTTGTATTTTCGTTTTCATTTGTTTTTAATAATCTTAGGTTTTCGAACGGCCCGCTGGGGAGAAAAAAAAAGCGCCCGGAAGAATAGAATAATATTTTATAACAATAAATGTTTTCCTGAATAAAAAAAGATCATCATTGCTTGTTTTGTTCTTAATATAAATGGGT